>NW_006922536.1:81332-95075 GCF_000298275.1 Orycteropus afer afer
TTTTTTATTTTGATGTGAAGGTT
The DNA here is from genome assembly GCF_000298275.1 of Orycteropus afer afer. Classification (NCBI taxonomy): domain Eukaryota; kingdom Metazoa; phylum Chordata; class Mammalia; order Tubulidentata; family Orycteropodidae; genus Orycteropus; species Orycteropus afer. The sequence continues at coordinate 81,356 of NW_006922536.1, forward strand.
TATCATTTTTCTTTGAGGTTACCCTGTGATTTATAGTTTTCTTCCCAAGTTTAGAACAGTCCATTCTATCTTGCAGTTGTCTTGACTTCCCTACCATTTAGAAGTTCTGCAACTACACAATTTTTTCCCTCCTTTTGGTTTGTAGTTGTCCTCATTTGTCAATTGATGTCTCTGGTTCTGTGTTTACAATCTTGTAGGCTCATTTACTTTGAATACTTCCATAAGTGGGTTGGTTTCTGGGTTGTGTCATCATTTGTGTTAATGCTCAGTTGTTGTTTTCTGTTGTTGGTTCTCTGTCCAAAAGACTCCCTTTAGCATCTCTTGTAAGGTTGGTCTGGTTTTAACAAATTCCTTTAATTTCTGCTTATCTGAAAAATCCTAATTTCACCATCATATTTGAGTGACAATTTTGCTGAGTATATAATTCTTGGTTGGAAATTTTTTATTTCAGGGTTTTATATATACCACCCCATTGTCTTCTCACCTGCATGGTTTCTGCTGAGAAATCTGAGCTTAGTCTTACTGGTTGCCCCTGTAGGTAACCTTTCGTTTTCCCCATGCTGCTTTCAGGCTTCTTTCTTTATTTCTGGTTTTGGTGAGTTTGATGATGTCTTGGTGATGTTCTTTTGGGGACAGTGTTTGGGGTTCATTGGACTTCCTGAATGCATATATTCTCATCTTTTATCATATCAGAGAAATTCCATTCCAACAAATCTTTGACAATTTTCTCTGTGGTTTTCTTTGTCTCTTCCTGTTCTGGAATCCCAATTACATGTAGGTTATTCCTTTTGATGGTATCCCACATGATCCTTAGGCTTTCTTCATTTTTTTTTTTTTTATCTTTTTTCTGACTGATCCCTTTCTACAGAAGTATTGAGGTATTTGCCTTCAATCTCACTAATTCTGTCCTCCATTGATTCAATTCTACTCCTTTGTCCATTCAATGTGTCATCTATTTCTGAAAATTTAGTACTAATCTTCTGGATTTCTATGTGTAGATTCTGTATCATTTCTAACTTTTGATTTATTTTGTCATTTTGTTCTTACACTGTCTTTCGAAACTGTTCTAGGGTTTTCTCTGTGTTTTCCTCAATTTTGTCTGTTTTCCTCGATCTGTTTCTCAATCCATTTAAGGTACCTAAATATAATTATTTTCAATTCCTTATCAGGGAGTTCAAATGCTGCTTCTTCCTGGGATGTGTTCTGGGTCTGTATTCTGGTCCCCTGTTTCTCTTGCTTTATCTTGCTTCTTTGTGTGGACTGTGGTGCTCTGTTTTCTTCAAGACATTGTGACATTTTTGTGTTTATATTTAATTGGTGATTTTATGTTGGAGTGACTTGCCCATGATTTTCATTTTCTTTGTATATTATCTATGTAAGCAGGGTATTGTGCGCCTCTATTTGCTAGTTGGCAGCACTTATACACTCATCACCTGTCTCCTTTCCCATTGTTAGCCTCCCGTATGTCCCTGCTGTCCTTGACAAATGGAGCCTATTCTTAGGTCCCTGGAATCCAAATGAGAATGCTGTCACTTTAAATATCCAAAACAGCAACCACTTATAAACAAACAAAATGGCTGCACCCTCTGGGCAGCCAAAAGTGCACAGCTCAGGTTGTCTCCCTCCTTCCTGTTTCCCTTCCTAGTCATAGGCCACAAGTGCAGTTGTCCCTGCAGCCAGCCCTTGGTGACCAGGGCTGATCTTTAGGTCAATTCTCAGGTCCCAACACCACTTGGAAATATTCAAATAGTCAGGCTGTTGGTGCCATCAGAGTAGCTGACAGTCTACCGTAGCATTTCTTCCCAGGGCAATCCAGCCTGTTGTGCTTGCTTCTACCTCATGCTTCCATATGCAGCTTTCAATAGCCATTCACAGGGAGAGGAGATGCAGCCTGCAGATTTACCTTACTTACTGCAAGTTTGGCAAATGCATTAAAATTCTGCTTCTTGCAAAATCTAGTTGTTTCTTAACAGGAGGGCCCTTGAAAATGTTTAGTCTGACATACTGCCAGAATAGAATCTAATGCAGGTTTGTTGTTTTTTACAAAAACAAAAGAAACTTACTGGAAAGGAAGAATATGACTTTTCCCCAGTGTATAACAGATTATATTTTATTTTTATCTTAATCATTCCTTTCCAGCAAAAATAAAGAACTGAAATCTTAAGGAAGCAAAGAGAATAAAAACTGATCAATATGTTACCTGATGTGTTAATAAATGGTGAAGTATTACATGATTTTATTACCTGTTGCATTGCGGTCATGAAGTTTAAAAGAACGAACAAGGTCAGTTTTTCGTGCTATCAAGCTCTCTTTTAATATCCTGATGGCACTACTTTCAAGAACGTTCAACCTATGTAAAGAAAACAATTATTAGGTGAATGTTACATAAATCATCCAATTCTGCTCCATTTTAATGTGTTTATGTTACCATTTACCAGTTTCCACTTTAAATGAAGTGCTTAAATTCATATGCATCATGTACTAGAAGGGGAATGTATGTGTGTATATATATGTATGTACATGAGTATATTTTGTGAAATTTAAAAAAAGATTCCCAGTGGATTTTCTTTTGTATTTAAAAGATTCACATGGAAATAATTTTTTGGACTATCTAAGATGATTTTGAAAAAGGAAAATAAAGAGGCACTTGCTATACCAGATATTCAAATTTACTATAAAGTTACTTAAAGAAAACAGCAGGCACTGATACAAAACAAATATATAAGTAGAATATAATAGAAATTTCATAAATTATTACTATTTATGGGAATTATATATATGACAAAGCATTACAATTCAGTAGAAACAGTGCTAGCATAACAACAACACTCCATCAAACAGTAAGATAATATGTTCTTCTCAAGCATATAATTGTTGACAGTATTCTCTTATAACTCTTTTTATCTCTTTAAGGTTTGTGGTGATACCCCCTCTTTCACTCTTGGTTTTAGTTATTTTAATCTTGTCTCTTCCTTTCTTGATCAGCCAAAAATACATAATGCTAAAACTGACAAAATAAAATGGATAAATTCCTAGAAAGAAGTGAACTACTAAAACTGATTCAAAAAGAAATAGAAAATCCAAATAGGCATATAACAAGAAAAAAGATTGAATACATATAAGGAGGATAAGGAATATATGGCTAATTGCCTCCACGAAAAACATCCTCCTTGGCTGTGAAACTGAATGGCGTCTGGCTATTGTTACTCAAAATTTTGATCAAAGATTCCATAGAAATATCCTGGTCAAAAGGGGGAAAATGCAGAACATATTTTCAGGTTCTCAGAACTTGAGACATTCTGGAGCCATGAAGACTGGCTGAACCCCTGAAACTACTGTCCTGAAATAACCTTTAGTCCTTAAACCAAAAATATCTTCTAAAGGCTCCTTAAAACCAACAATAGTTTAGCTTAACTAGTAAAATAAAAATCTTCTTTCAGTATAATACTCTTTTAAGAAGTATCTATATGGGATCAAATTGACAACAGCAACTCGAAAGACTGGGCCAGAACCTTAGGGGGCGGTGAGTTTATGTTAATGGGGAGGAACAACTCAGAGAAGGATGGGAGAACGGCTGCACAACCTGGAGAATGTCATCACTGTCACTGAATTGCACATGGAGACACTGGTGAATTGGTCTGTGCTTTGCTGTGTATATTCTCAACAACAACCAAATCAATACAATTCTCCATATATATATTGAATATGGAATCAAAAACAAGGCCAAATGGCTTCCCCAGTGAATTCTACCAAACATTTGAAGAACTAATACCAATCCTTCACAAACTTCCAAAAAATAAATAAATAAATAAATAAGAGGTGGGTATACTGCCCACTAGATTCTATAAATACCAAAATCAGAAAAAGAAATCACAAGAAAAGAAAACTACAGTCTAATATCTCTTATGACTATAGATGCAAGAATCCTCAAAAATACTAGCAAATTATATCCAGCAACATATAGAAACGATTATGAATAATGACAAAGTGGGATTTATCCCAATTATACAAGGTAATACACCATATTAACGGAAAAAGAGACAAAAACTACATGATCATCTCAGTAAATGCAGAAAAAGGATTTGACAAAATCCAACCCCTTTTCTTGAAAAAAAAAAAAAACACTCAATAAACTAGGAATAGAAGGGAACTTTCTCAACCTGTGAATGTGACTCTGTTTGGAAACAGGGTCTCTGAAGATGTTAAGCTAGCATGAAGTCATGCTGGAATAAGGTAGGTTCTAATCCTTTATGACTGGTGTCCTTATAAAAGAGGAGAGGATACAAAGAGACAGAGAGACAGAGGGAAGAACACCATGTGAAAATGCAGCTGCAAGTCAAGTAGCCCCTGGAGAGGAATGAAACAGATTCTTCCTCAAAGTCTCAGAAGGAATTAGCATGACTGATGCTCTGATTTCAGATGCCCAGCCTCCAGAACTACAACACAATAACTTTGTACTCTTATAAGCTACCCAGTTTGTGTTATTTATTTATTTATTTGTATTACAGCCGTCCTAGAAAACTAAGACAGAGCTGGTACTGGGAAGTGGGGTACTGCTGTAATGAATACCTAAAAATGCTGAAATGGCTTTGGAATTGGGTAATGGGTAGAAGCTTGAATTATTTTGAGGCCCTTCATAGTAAGAGCCCAGACTGCCTTGAAGAGACTGTTGGACTGATTGCCGTATCACCTGTACCTGGAACAGTGTGCCTGATACATAGTAGAGGTTCAAAAATGTTTTATGAAATGAATTAGTAATTGCTAGTCTATTTTTGTAGGAGCAAAGGTAGAGGTGGAAAGGTCCACCCTAGGCTGTTTGTTTTAGTTACTTGTGGAGAAAAGGATGATTGAGAAGTAGGGAGAGAGAAGATGGTAAACATTTTCTCTATACGTCTTTGGTTTGTTTCACTTGTGGACAGTACACTAGTTTTATAAGGTAAAAAGTCTAAAAAAGATCATGTTAAAGGGGTGGGAAGAAAGGAAGATAAGCTATTAACGCCATCACATGGAGAGAGACATGCAACTATTTTAGGCATCCACACCGCTGGGTAGAGAAGAAAAGGGGCAAGACCAGATTGGGCTGTTTGTCCAACAGAGAAGGTTGTAGGTTAGGGGACTGGATGAGCGTAGGGACCCTTGTTTCTTTCCATTTAATTAGAAACTGTCCCTGGGTGCTAAATTCTTTATCCATCTAAAGAGTTGTATAAATTTAGAATTGTTTCTTTTGGTTTCAAATATGGGTACAATTCACCACTCAGAGTCTGGAACCATTTCCATTTTGTTTAAATCAATGAATCACCAATAAGCAGTTATCTTCACTCCCATGGCTTCTCTTCATCACTCCAGACTGGCTCTAATCTGTCACCAATGCTGGTGCTGAGTATTCTCCTTAGAGTATACACACCTTTGAGAAAGAGCCTGTCGGCGTGTTACTCGATAATGAATAAGTCTAGGTGGTTTACAACGACCCAGTCTGAGGTAAACTCCTGGATTGCTGCCTTCTTCATGATAATTAGATGCCGAAAATACAGTAATAACCTGATTAAAGAAAAAGAAAGTCAGGTTCATGTAAAATCAGTTCTCAAAAGGCCATTTAATAATTTCTTAAAAAGTAAAAATCAAACAAGCTTCCAAATCACTGAAAATTATCCAAGTCTGATGTGATTTCCTGCGATCCCATTAGAGGAAAACAAGGCTTTTTAAAATCACTATCCCCACTAATCCAATATCCCCAGTGCATGGCCTTGCAATCCTGTATGTAATTTTAATACAGTATTTTAAGGGCAGCAAAATGGTGGGTAGAGTAAAGGGCCCTGACTCCTATCTTGGAAAGGAACCAGTCTTGGGACTTTGGTGGAGTGTGGGAGGACACCACTTGTCTGCGATGGGAAAGCTAGCTTAGGCCCTGTTATGCTACTTCAGACAAGTCACTCCTATTTTCTCTCAGTTTTCTTTTTGTAATTTATTTTATTTGTTGTTGCTGTTAAGAATATATACAGCAGAACATACGTTCAACAATTTTTCTACGTACAATTGAGGTGACACTGATTACATTCTTCAAGTCATGGCACCTTCCTTTTCCAAAGTGTTCCTCTTCCATTAACATAAACTCAGTACCCACCCCCCAAGTTTTCTATTTAATCTTCTGAGTTGCTGTTGTCAATTTGATCCCATACAAATACATCTTAAAATAACACAATACTTAAGGCAGACATTTTTTATTAATTAAACTAAACAACTGTTTGCCTTAAAGAAGAATTCAGGGGATATTTTTTGGTTGAAGGTTTAAAGATGATTTAAGGTTTAGGGGGTTCATCCAGCCTCAATGGCTCCAGAAATTCTGGATTCCATGAGATTTTGAAATTCTGTTCTGCATTTTCCCCATTTTGATCAGGATTTGTATTTAGAATCTTTGATCAAAACAGTTTTATTAATACAAAGAATCCCTAAATAATACTTGCCTTACCAATCTCCTAACATTAGTGTAACCCTAAAATGAATTAACAGAATTAAGAAAAGTGATCATGTTAAGATAGAAGGAAATACCACACAATTTGATATTTATTAATTGCTGTTTGCTTTTAGAAAACGGAGCACCCCAGGACAATTTGGGACAAGAAACCAGTTCTTCAATTCTTACCTTTTCTAGCCTTATCAGACACCACTGAAGGAGCTCAACATACTCCATTTTATTGGCTGCAGCTGAAATGACCACAGTGAGCAGTTGTGGAGATCAACTACTCAGCAAGCTGAAGGGAAGTGTATTTTGTGACTCTGCCTTGAGCGGGGCAAGTGTGAAAGGTGGAAGAGAACAAACCAGCTTCACTGCTGCCTTTTACATACATTCTCTGTGAGGATAAGTACCTGCTTAACCCACTGCACTGGAGATTTGCCTTACGATATATTGAAAACAAAAAAGGCCTTTCTGTGTATGTACTTTGTGCCAGAATTTCTATCTGTGGGATTAGAGAATATCAGGGAAATAAGCCAAATATTTCCTAGGGTGAGGGGCACTGAGGCACCTTCAAACAACCTGAAGTCTTCTGTTCAAAAAAGCATGGCCTTCTGTTTTGGCAGTAGGGAAGACATCTTCCCATGGGCTTCTGGGTCCGACACGCTCTGTCAAGAGAAGACTGTGCTTGTGGGAAGGATATCTGTGAGAACATCACCAACAGGGCTAACTTACCTTGCCTCTATGGCCCATCTCATAACCAGCGGGCTTATATTCATGAGACCTAACAAGGTACTTCTTAGAACAGTTACGAAGAAAACTGATGCTAACGTCTGGTCCAAAATAGCAGCCTCTTCCTCGATTTTTGTTTGGATAACACCCCTTTTGATCTCTGGGATCACTCCACAGAATATCGATAACCTTTGAACAACAAACCAGATTAGGGTGCTACTTGCACGTGAAAGTCGATCTTTCTAGGTTCTGACGTATGTACCAAAAATATTAACCCGTGTTACCCCAAAGACAAACTATTTCTCATTCCTCCTTCAAAATTGTTTCATGCCCATTTCCTCCTTGAATTCTTCCAGAATACTTTAAATGCCCAAAGCCACTCCAATCCCTTTCCACTCATCCCCATTAACCAATTAAACAACAACAATAACCAGTTTAACAATACTTAATAACAGGAAGAATTAGTCTTTGCATTTTTTTATGTCTTTAAAAATTCTTATCAATAAACAAACTATGGTACATACACACAATGGAATACTACGCCATGTGAAAGAATAATGATGAATCAGCAAAACGCCTCATGACGTGGATGAACCTAGGGGACAATATGCTGAGTGAAATTACTCAATCACAAAAGGACAAATATTATATGAGACCACTACTGTACAAAGTCAAGAAAAGGTTTACACACAGTAAGAATCATTCTTTGAAGGTTATCAGGGGGTGGGGAAGGGAAGGTAAATCACTAACTAGAGGGCTGTTGTTATGTTGTTATTTGCCATTGAGTCGGACCCGACTCATAGTGACCCCTCCTTGGGTTTCCGAGGCAATATCACTACGGAAGTATATTGGCCAACCTTCCTTCTGAGGAGTGGCTGGTGGGTTTGAACCACTAGCCTTCTGGTTAGCAGTCAAGTGCCTTAGCCACCACGCTACCAGAGCTCCCAACTAGAGGGCAGACATGCATTAACTTGGGTGAAGGGAAAGGCAATATATGATAAGGGGAAAATCAGCACAAAATGATCAAGGCAAAGGAAGACACTGGTAAGAAAGAGCACAAGAGTTAAAGGCAACATAGGTACATACTATTACATACACAATCCTGCAATAACACTAGTAATAACAGTCTATGCATGACTACATACATAGACATACAAGCTGAACAGGGGTAGGAAGGTGAATAGGACTATACCCATGAATATCTATAGGTCTGAAATAGGGTATTTCCACGTATGTATTTATATGGGCTGCAAATATATCCATGAATATAGTAGAGCATACAGGGGCAAAGTTATGAAAACGTCTTAGTCATAACCAAACACCTTGAGGGAATGAGTCGCTGGGCCTGAGGCCTCAGGACCATAGTCTTGGGGTACACGCATGTCAACTGGCATAACATAGTCCACAAACACAACGTTCTACATTCTACTGTGGTGAGTAGTGACTGGAGACTTAAAAGCTTGTGAATGGCCAACTATTAGTCTCTCCCCATCTGGAGCAAACAAGAGTGAAGAAAATCAAAGACACAAGGAAACATTTAGTCTATAGGACTAATGGACCACAAGAACCCCAGCTTCCACGACCCTGAGACCAGAAGTACTAGATGGTACATGGCCACCAGTGCTGAACTCCTTGAAAGGGATCATGGTAGGAGGTCCTGGAGACAGTGGGAGAAATCAGTCAAACAAAACTCAAAAGAATAAAAAACTCAGGATTACTGATCTGATAGAGACTGGTAAAACCCCCAACACTGTGGCTCTTAGACACCCCTCAAGCCTGACATTGAACGCTCAACTTTCAGCCAGACAATGGACAGGCCTATAAGGTGAACAATAATACCGGGGAGGTATACACTCCTTACATCAACCATACGAGATCAAAGGGGCCACATATGCCCAGGGATAATGCTCAGAAAGCAAGAAGGGATAGGAAAGAAGGATGAAGGGAAATAGTAAACACAAGGAGGAAGTGGGCAGAATACTGTTATGTGGTAGGGATTCCAATCAATTTCATGAAATAAAATGTGCATGAATTATTGAATGGAAAACCAATTTGCCCTGTAAACTTTCTCCCAAATTATCATAAAAAATTAAGTAATAAATATCATAATCACATTTGTTTCACAATTATTGAATCTACAAAGGTCTTTCCTCTAGAAGAGCTTCATTGTCATGTTCAGAGGAGAAAGCAGCTTCCCAAAATGAACACAAATTAGGTGTTGGTTATGGATTGAATTGGGTCCCCAAGAAGATATAAAATCCAAATCTTTGTACCTGTGAACATGATGTTTGGAAATAAGGTCTTTGAAGACATTACCAGTGAACATGAGGTCACACTGCAGATTGAGTCCTAATTCAATCTGAGTGGTGTTCTTACAAAAGAGGAAACAGAGAGAAGGACAAAAGGAAGACAGCCATGTGATGTGGCAAACCAAGGAATGCCAAAGATCACAGCCTTCACCAGAAACTAAGACAGAGACATGGAATAGATTCTCTCACAAGCCTTAGAAGGAATCAACAAGGCCAGCACCCTGATTTTGGACCCCTAGCCTCCAGATTTTGGCATCAAGATTGGAGAAAGACTCATTAACAACCTAAGATATGCAGATGACCCAACTTTTCTTGCTGAAAGTGTGGATGACTTGAAGCACTTACTGATGAAGATTAAAGACTACAGTCTGCAGTATGGATTACATCTCAATATAAAGAAAACAAAAATCCTCACAGATGGACCAATGAGCAGCATCACAATAGATGGAGAAAAGATTGACGTTGTCAAAGACTTCATATTACTTGGTTCTACAATCAACGCCAATGGAAGCAGCAGTCAAGACATCAAAAGACGTATTGCATTGGGCAAATCTGTTGCAAAAGACCTCTTTCAAGTGCTGAAGAGCAAAGATATCTTCTTGAAGACTAAGATGCGCCTACCCCAAGACATGGCATTTTCAATCACCTCATATGCATGTGAGAAGCTGGACAATGAATAAGGAAGACTGAAGAAGAGTTGATGCTCTTGAGTTGTGGTGCTGGTGAAGAATGCTGAAAGTACCGTGGACTGCTAAAAGGACTAACAAATTTGTCCTGGAAGAAGTGAAGCTGGAACGCTCTTTGGAAGAGAGAATGGCCAGACTTCGTCTCACCTATTTTGGTCATGTTGTCAGAGGGGACCATTCCCTGGAGAAGGATGTCATGCTTGGTAAAGTGCAGGGCCAACAGAAGAGGAGAAGGCCCTCAAGAAGATGGACTGACACAGTGGCTCCAGCGATGGGCTCAGGTAGAGTAGGGATCATGAGGCTGGCACAGGACCGGGCAGTGTTTCATTCTGTTGTACATAGGTCACTATGAGTCAGAGACGACGCGACGGCACATAACAATGACGACAACAACGACAAAGCCTCCAGAACTCTGAAACAATAAATTCTGTTCTTATAAATCACCTAGTTTGCGGTACTTTGTTACACTAGCCCTGTTGTTGTTCTTGTTGTTATGTGCCGTTGAGTCGGCCCCGACTCATAGCGACCCCTCCTTGGATTTCCGAGGCAGTATCACTACGGAAGTAGGATTGCCCAACCTTCCTTCCGAGGAGTGGCTGGTGGGTTTGAACCGCCAGCCTTCTGGTTAGCAGTCAAGTGCTTTAGCCACTATGCTACCAGAGCTCAGTGTTCTTAATAACTGTGTCTTTGGGCCAGGGCGGAGGGGGTGTGTTTCATTGAGCCCACGGCCTGAGGAAGCCCTTGCTTTTTCCCATTATAAATATAGACAGACAACTGTTTATCCAAGAATACCTCCTAAAGGAGCTATTTTACCTTCTGCTCCCTTGATAAGTACCATCTCAGTTTCAGCAATAGATTCTGTCACTTTTAGCTACTGATTGGTTTCCACAATGTGTTCTCCATTAAAAAAAGTCCACAAGCATTTTATTAGTATAATATTTCCCTTTGGGACAGAAAGAGCCAAATGCAGGCTACACAATGCCCAGGACTGAAGACCCAGGTTTCTAAGAATATTTTTCATAGAAAATAAGAGGCTCCCTCTTTGTGGCTCTGATCTATCTATAATGTTTCTTTATTTAAACTTCTCCCACAAAAGATTAAGCAGTAGTGAGGGAAACTAGCTTTGTCACTAACACTGTGCAACTCTGAAAGAATTCTCTAGGTCTCCTTTCTAAATTTTTTAAATGGCCAGGTAACCTGTCAAGTATCTCAAAGTTCTAACAGACTATGATTCTAAGAGTCTGTATTTTCCACATTTCTTTTGAAGGTACGAAGAAGCATGCATTGTAAGTTGTGCAGTTATTCTAGTGGGTACAAATGAGGACTTAAGAAGAGGACCAGAAATGGCTGCCCCACTGAACATGGCTGTATGTTGATTCATGTGTTTGGTATTGAAGGAGAGCTAGAAAACATGTACTATGGTAATATGTAGTATATGATATAGTATATGATAAAAGCATATATATGAAAATACACATTTACGGTATTTTCCTCCTTTCTTACCATATGCAGATAGTTAGATTCACATAAGTTAAATGTACAAATGAGAGGACTCTGGTGAATTAGAAAAAGCACTAGCCACGGAGTTAGCTCTTCTATTAATTACCTGTGTCAACGTGGCCTTAGTTGGCTCATCAGTGAAAAGAAGATATATCTAACACTTAGTTTTTCTTTGATTTAAAGTTTTATGAGGTATCAGTTTTATAAAACTGAACTTCTTCAGAACCCATGTTATGAGTTCAGCATTTCTTTCCTCTGTCTAGAATTCATTTACTTGCCTAGATTTACCCTGCTTATGGCCGTAACATAGACTTAATTCTGGAGCACTTTATAGAATTGCTGAAATAAATTCCTCAGCAGAGACAATCTCTTTCCTATCAGTACCATCTTCTCCTCTGAAGCACAAGGGCCTCTTGTGTGGTAACTGCATGAAAGAATAATTATTTACAAGATTTTTTTTCTGAAAATTTTTTAAAATTGAAAAGTTTTATTGAACTATAGCTTTTATATGACCCCCAATCATTGCCATCCAGTCAATTCCAATTCACAGTGACCATATAGGACAGAATAGAACCGCCCCAGATCTCAAAACCTACCATATACCCACAGTAATCAAAACAGCCTGCTGCTGGTATAAAAACAGACACATAGACCAGTGGAACAGAATCGAGAACCCAGAAATAGATCCATTGACCTATGGTCAGCTGATTTTTGACAAAGGGCTGAAATCCATTACATGGGCAGGAGGTGGTGCTGGCAAATGGTGCTGGCAAAACTGGATATCCAGTTGCAGAAAAATGAAACAAGATACATTCCTCACACCATACACAAAAAATAACTCCAGATGCACCAAAGACTTAAAGGTGAAACCTAAAACTATAAAGTTCCTCAAGGAAAAAATAGGGGCCACTCCTCGCAAGGAAGATGGGGCAATCTACTTCCGTAGTGATACTGCCTTGGAAACCCAAGGAGGGGTCGCTATGAGTCGGGTCCAACTGGACGGCACATAACAACAGCAACAACAATTTATGGCATAAACAGACTGTCAAACATAACCTAAAATGCATAAACAGCTGAAGATAAACTAGATGAATGGGACCTACTAAATATTAAATTTTTATGTGTTTCAAAAGAGTTCTCCAAAAAGAGTAAAAAGAGAACCCACAGACTATGAAAAAATATTCAGAAATGACATATCTGATGAGGGACTTATTTCTAAAATTTATAGAAAACTCCAACACCTCAACAACAAAAAGATTAACAATCCAATTAAAAAATGGGCAGAAGACATGAACAGACACTTCACCAAAGAGGATATTCAGGCAGCCAGCAAATACACGAAGAAATGCTCATGATCATTAACCATCAGAGAGATGCAAATCAAAACAACAATGAGATACCAGCTCACCCCAGCACAAATGGCAAAGTTCAACAAGACAGAAAATAACAAATGCCTGCGAGCATGTGAAGAGACTGGGACTCTCATACACTGCTGGTGGGACTGTAAAATGATACAATCACTATGGAAAGCAGTATGGCAATTCCTTAAAAAGTTGGAATTAGAAATACCATTTGACCCAGCAATCTCATTACTAGGTATACATCCTAAAGAAGTGAGAGCCAGGACAAAAACAGATAAATGCACACCCATGTTCATCACAGCACTATTTACAATAGCAAAAACATGGAAACAACCTATGTGCCCATCAACAAAAGAATGGATAACCAAACTCTAGTACATAATCACAATGGAATACTATGCAGCACTAAAAAATAATGTAGAATCTGCAAAACACCATCTAACATGGATGAGCTTGGTGGACATTATGCTAAGTGAAATTAAGTCAATCACAGAAGGATATAGTATTAGTTCATTATCGTAAAAAGTCAAGGAAAGGTTTATATATGGAAGGAAACTTTCTTTGTTGGTTATGGGGGGGGGAGAAGAGGGGAGGGAACACTGAAAAAAAATGCATTGACCCATGTCACTTTAGCTGTGTGTATTTCACTGTACATAAATTATATTTCAATAAAATGTATTT
>NW_006922536.1:95175-97609 GCF_000298275.1 Orycteropus afer afer
TGTGTATTTCACTGTACATAAATTATATTTCAATAAAATGTATTTTAAAAAAATGGTGCTGGGACAAGTGGATTTCCACAAGCAAAAGAATGAATTTGGAACCTCACATCATACACAAAAATTGACCCAAATGGCTCAGAAATCTAAATGGAAGAGCTAAAACACATAGTGCCTAAGGCACTTGACTGCTAAACAGGAGGCTGGTGGTTCAAACCCACCAGCCACGACTCGGAAGGAAGATGGGGCAATCTACTTCCGTAGTGATACTGCCTCGGAAATCCAGGGAGGGGTCACTTAGAGTCAGGTCCGAATCGATGGCACATAACAAAAGTATAAAACTCTTAGAAGAAAACATAAAATAAATCTTCATGATTTCAGGTTAGGTTTTTGGTGACTTTTTAGATATGACATCAAAAGCACAAGCAACCAAGGGGGAAGAATAGATAAAAATTAAAATTAATTATCAAAATTATGAATTTTTATACCACAAATAATACTATAAAGAAAGGAAAACGACAATCCAAAGAATATGAGAGAATGCAAATCATATATCCGACAAGGGGCCTATATCTAGAATACATAAAGAACTCTCACCGTGCAATAAAAAAGACAGATAAGTTAATTTCAAAATGGGCAAAGGATATAAATAGACATTCCCTCACCAAAAAAAGACAGAAAGATATCCAATAAGCACATTAAAATATGCTCAACATCATTAGTCAATAGGGAAATATATTATTTTTATTAAGTCATAATGAGATTCAACCTCACACCCTCTAGGATGGCTATCATGAAAAGGACAGACAATAACAAGTACTGGCAAGACTGTAGAGTAATTGGTTTCAAAGATTGGTGATAGGGATGCAAAATGGTGCCATCACTTGGGAAAACAGTATGGAAGTTCTTCAAAATGTTTAAACTTATATTTACCTTATTACCCAGCAATTCCACTCCTAGGTATATAGCTAAAGAAATTAAAACATATGTCCAAACAGAAATTTGTACATGAATGTTGACAGCAGCATTATTCATAATAGCCAAAAAGTGCAACCAGCTCAAATGTTCATCAAATGCATAAAGAAAATGTAGTATATCCATACAATGGAATATTATTCAGCAATAAAAGGAATGAAGTACTGATACATGCTACAACATGGATGAACCCTTAAAGATACTGTGTTGAGTGAAAGAAACCAAACATAGTAGACCATATATCGTGTGAGTCCATTTATATAGCATGTTCAGAGTATGCAAATTTGCAGAGATGTACAGCAGATGTCTTTACAACTCAACGGCACATAAGTCCTTATGGAAGGCTTAAAGAGGGGAAGAGAATGGGGAATGGCTGATGATGTACATGAAGTTTGTTTGGGAGTGATGAAAATCTTCTAAAATTAGACTGTGATGATAGTTGCATATTTCTATGAATATACTAAAAACTATTGAATTATATACTTCAAATAGGTGGATTATATGGTATGTAAATCATATCTTAATAAAATTGTTAAAATATAGTGATGAATTCAAATAGGAAATGGAAGATTCTAGGAGTAGGGAGGGAGCTCTGGTAGCACAGTGGCTAAGGCACTTGACTGCTAACCAGAAGGATGGCGGTTCAAACCCACCAGCCACTCCTCGGAAGGAAGATGGGGCAATCTACTTCCATAGTGATATTGCCTCAGAAACCCAAGGAGGGGTCGCTATGAGTCGAATCCCACTCAACGGCACATAACAACAACAACAACAGGAGTAGGGAAAACTAGTTTCTCTAGAAATGCAGACAAAGATAGAAATGCAGACAAAGGTAAAATCACTAATTATCTGTATATTGCAAGGGACATCATCATCTACACTGTCTGTGCTGCCACTTTGGTGAACACTTGGTTTATATATAGTTTTGATTACCTACCTGTTGCCACTCACGCAGTAGTAACTGGTCAGCAATTGACATTTCTGGCTTGCTTGTTCTGCCACATGCTCTATTTTTCCAAAAGTCAATGGTAACCTCTCTACCTGATGGAATTGGTGGCATCAGCACAGATTTAATCTGAAAAACAAACCCGTGCATTAGTCGAACCCTATGCTTAGTGTGTTACATGCAGAAACTTTAGTACCAATTGGTATGGTCTGTATCATTATGCCTCAACCCAATGAAAGACACATGGTCACCTGTTCCTTCTCAGCCACCTCCTTTATCTCATTGATCCACTGCTCTCTGTAAAGTGGGTCTGTCAATTCTATTTTTACATTTTTCAACTAGAGACACTGTTTTATAGGGAAAGTGTATTATTAGAGTTCTAGGGGACCCCAGTGGCCATGGGTTTAGGCACTAAACATGTTCTGAGACATCACCACAGGAAATGGAAGATTCTAGGAGTAGGGAGGGAGCTCTGGTAGCATAGTGGCTAAGGCACTTGACTGCTAACCAGAAGGC
>NW_006922536.1:98354-101354 GCF_000298275.1 Orycteropus afer afer
AACTTACTTCTGATAAACTCACTGGGCAAGGCCACATGATCTCTTAAGTGTGTGTGGCTCTGCAGTTTTCAAGACCTTGAGGTCAGGATACTTTGCTCCAGCCCTGCCTAAGGCACTACATCACCATTTTCCTCTAGTGTCCTACTACCCACCCCTTCCCACATCCCCTTCCAGGAATCCTGAAGAATACTAAGCCAGAGTCTTAGTATTATAGCATCGTCCTTCTCTGCCTGTCTGCACTGCCCCTAGCCTGCCTCACTGTACAAAATGCCTTTCATGAACTTAGGATAGAGGATGGTCTCAGGCTCCCTTAACCCTACCCCTCCCTTGTTAATAATTATACCATGAAACAGGTGTAAATCAGGAAGTATGGTTACCCCTATAGTTGGAAATTCCTATGGCATGGGAAAGTGGGGGTTAAAAATTAGACTTGGAAACCTATTTTTGTATCTCACTCCAGAATCCCAAAGGCTTCAATCTATTACTATCATTGCTGTTAAATTATATTTAATACAAGTATGTACTGCAAGTTCTTCTTGGAGGAGTAGAATCTACAAAAAAATACAGAAGTCAACATTTCTATCTCTCAAACTGGTCTTATGGGTCGGTAGAACCCATGAAGGTGATGAAATCTGAGGTATGCTGGAAAAATTCCTGGCCCCCAAACTTCTCTACAGGGTCTGTCTTGGTGACAAAAATCCCAACTTTAGATCCAAGTATCAGGAAAGCAGAAGAGAGAACTGGAGAACAGGGGTACATGTTTAGTGCTTACTGTGTGCCATTTTCTTTACTGAAGTGACTTTATTGAATCCTCTTAACAATCCAGTACTGTAGATATTTTTACCTTCAATGACAGGTATGGAAACTGAGGCTCATAAAATTGTTGTACTTTGCCCAAAGTAACCCAGCCAGGAAGTGGCAGAGGCAAGACATAAACCTACCCACATCTGTCTGATGTCAGACCCTCATGGTCTTTACTATTCCAAGGTGGCTCACAACTGAACATCTCCACAGAGATGATAATGGGCATTCCAGGGGTATGTTCTCAATATCTCAAAAACCCTGGGTAGGGTTGACTGCTCAGGCTAATCTCAGCAAAGTCAACATTTTCCATATGATCAGTCAGTCATGGCAGGTGGTGGCAGAGTATAGCATTCATGCTATGTGCTTGCCAATATTTGATGAATCGTGTTCCCTTGCTCTTGGCTGGAATCATATCCACTTGTTAACACTGGTTATCTCATATTGATCTAAAGGTCTTATTGGCTTGACTGTTTACTGATACCATGAAAAAGGTACCTTAAACGTGAAACAAACAAAAAAATCCAAACAGTTGCCATGGAGTCATTTCTGACTCATGATGATCCCATGTGTATCAGAGTAGAACTGTGACTTAGGGTGATCTTAAAATATTTGCAACTGGGATACTTGTGAGGGTGAAAGGAAGTGCTATTAACAGTTATACCCAAATAACAGGTGTAAGCCAGGAAGTATGGTCCTCACTGGATGAAGTTGGGGCATGTAAATTGACCCAGAATTGGGAGAGGGGTTGAAAAAATTTCCATCCACTTTTCTCTTAGTTTACCCTACTTTGGTCCGGAAAGTCTTAGGAGATATTTAACAAACACTGGCCTAAGGAAGCATGGAAAGACAGTAAACAAATTGCACTGCAATTCCTTGTTTAATTTTGGGAACTGTTAGGAAGGACACATACAAGGGGCTTGAGAACATATAAAAGGGGACTTGATCTAGTCTTGAAGAAGAGGCATAACTAAACTGAAATTAAAAGGATGAGTAGACATTAGCAACAATATCATCATCCATATGTGTATAAAGGTAAAAAGGCATCAAAAAACTCAAGGTGCAATAAGTGTCACACTTTTGTCCGTATCAAACAAAATTCCAGGTCGAGACCCCACCTGCCTCGATTGGTTGGAAGTTGATTATCAGGCCTAAGGGGTAAACGTCTGGATTTCTCACTAGGGCCATATACTATTATACGGATCTGTAGCTGCTATTGGTCCTCACGGGGACCACTGCAGAGCACTGGCTCCTCCCCTACCCCTCATCCCCCACCCCTAGTCTAAAGAAGAGAACTCCACTCGCTCTGCAAGGTCCACTCAAGGGAGCCCTTCGCTAAGTGTGGGATCTTTATCGGCACCACATAGCCACTTCCCTTAGAGGTCCTGTCCATGTTTTCCTGCTTGGCTTTTGCTGTATTTAATATGATAGATTTAAACTAATTTCTAATTCCCATGAGCTACTTGAACTATACTATAAAAGAAATTATATCAATTTAAAAGGAAATTAAGATTTTACTTTTTAAAAAATCAGGATTTTTCACTTTTGGAAACTATGTGAAACACAGTTTTCTCATTTCCCCACTTCCACCATGAATTTTTAAAATATTTTCCAGATATAGAAGTTACTCACTTAGTTCTTTATCCTCCACTCATAAATTTTTGTTAAAATTTTTACTAATCTTTTCAGATTAGTAAATGACCACAAAAGCACAATCAGTATACAATAATAAATAAAAGAGGCACACATTCCCTAATAAACCTCTGAGATAAGATCTATGCAGACATTACTACTCACTTTGCTTCGTTCTAAACGGCTGAGAAAATTCAAGTCTGTTGACTCTGATATCCCACCATGTAGGACCAGAATTTCACTATCAACTATTGCACCAATTGGAAGCCAGGCATACACTTCTTCTAAGACTTTCAAGATTTTTCTTCCATGTTCCTGTAAATAAAGAGCTAGAGTAAATTTTATTTTCCTGATAGGTTCAGTTTTATTGAATAGTCACAATGTATGGACAAAAATCAACTGTTCTCATGCCACTCTAAGGAAGCTAGCATGGAGTCACTGACCAATTAAAACCTTTTTTTTTTATTATAATTTATTTGTTTTTATTTGGGTGAAGATTTACAGAGCAAATTCACTTTCCATACAGCAGTTCACATATACTTTGTCTCATGTCATTGACCACAGTTT
>NW_006922536.1:132325-133094 GCF_000298275.1 Orycteropus afer afer
TGAACTGCTGTATGAAAAGTGAATTTACTCTGTAAATCTTCACCCAAATCCTAATAAAAAAAAAAATGTACTTTTAGAGTAAGGCTTTGTAGTTAAAGTCCCTGAGGATATGAAGAAAAGAGGCTGAGTTATTCCTTCTCTTGGGAGAAAACCTACTCATTCCCTTGAGCCGGTTTCACTGTTGAAGGGCATGCATCTTCTTCAAAGGACCCTGAAAGTAAAGGATTAGCTTGGGAAAGCAAGACTCCAGTGAAATGACAGTTGCTCCTTTTACCCCACCTCCTGTGCATTTTCTCTGAAAGGAGCTGTATTTTTTCCCTCAAAAATGGCATCTCTCATTTCTTCCTTCTCCTTTAAAGAAAAGAGGGAAACTTCTACCCAAAGAAGAACACAGAATTAAGAGCCCAGTCTTTCTTTTCTGGGCTATAATTCCCTGAATTTGCAAAAAGGGGAGGATACCACATACCTCCTCTGACCAATGAGAGAATGGACATAAAAGTACCCAGGAAAGATCTTAAAAGCTAGCAAGCTGCCATCTAGATGCAACGATGGGTCCCTCCTCATCGAGAGCAAAGAATAAAGAAAACCAAAAATTCATGGAAACAATTAGTCCTAGTGACTGGTACTCCATCCGATCTGCAGCCTACATGACTATGAGACCAGAAGAACTAAATGGTGCCCAGCTACCACTGTCATCCACTTGGAAGGGGATCTATGTAGGAGATCCTTGATAGAGAGGGAAAACAATGTAGAACAAAATTCAAAATCA
>NW_006922536.1:134149-140055 GCF_000298275.1 Orycteropus afer afer
GATGGGGAAATGACCTACTGTATTTCTATTGCATACTAAAAGAAATACAAATCCTTTTAAAATACATTATATAGAGAATAATTTAACTCACATATCCAAATGTACATACATGCTCATTAAAAAAAAATTACTACCTTCTGGAAATAATACACATATTCTACTTACATTAATCTTTTTCAAACTACTTTTGAATTCCTCTTTTGTTAGTTTTCAAACTATGTCAGAAAACATTATTACTTCAGACTCAATATTCTGTGCTTATATACTTTTAAATTTTTCATATCAATGTAATAGAAATGCTGTTGGTTGTTGTTATGTGCCGTCGAGTCGGCCCGACTCATAGTGACCCCTCCTTGGGTTTCGGAGGCAGTATCCTTACGGAAGTAGGATTGCCCAAGTTTCCTTCCAAGGAGTGGCTGGTGGGTTTGAACCGCCAGCTTTCCGGTTAGCAGTCAAGTGCCTTAGGCACTATGCTAAATAGTTGAAAAAAATACTGTGCACTGTAACTTATTTTAGAGGAACTTGGGAAAAAAACCTAAGGAATTGTATAGCATCTTGGTCCAAAAGTAAGAAGATCTATTCTTTAGTCCAGCTCTACTTATTACCCACGTCTTCTTGGGCAAATTATTTAATCTTTGTGAGTTGTAGTTTCCCCATCTGTTAAAGGAAGGCAATAACTCCTGTATTTCCCACACAACCATTTTGGAACTCAAATGAGACCCTTCGTGTAAAACTGCATAAAAAGTGTAAGGTGCCATACAAATCAATAGATTCATTTTATTATATCTCCATGTATTTTTAAGTCTAAGACTCAATTATTTTACATTTTCTTATACAATAATTCATATAACAATATTTACATTGGGCTTAGATAGTGTAAGCCAGCTATAAAAAATATAAGGTATTTCTCATCAAAATGTAAGGAAAAGGGGAAAGATTATGCATTTCTGATACTCTGCCTTCCCCCAGCCTTCAAATGGCTGGAATGACTATACTGGACGTGCCTGAGAGGAGTTGGACATTACAGGCTCCCTTGGGATGTTTGGGCCTGAAGGGAGCTAGAGGAGCAGCAGCAGAGTGCCCGGGGTAAGAATAGGGAAGAACTGGGCCTGAGTGGATCTGTGGACTCCTGGACTGGGCGGGGACTCTGCCTCACTGCATGTGTCATCCTGGTTGGGCAGGGTGGGGTCGGGTGGTGGGGCTGGATCTTCCTGGAAAAACAGCAGGGGAACATCATCTGTATCCTTCAACATAAAAGAGCACTAACACCTACTTCTGGTGGTGTAGTGGCTAAGGCATTTGGCTGCTAATCAAAAGGTCAGTAGTTTGAACCCACCAGCCACAGTCTACTGTAAAGATTTATAGCCTTGGGAACTCACTGGGAGTCACTATAAGTTGGAATCGACTCACTGGCAGTGAGTTTGTGTTTTGTTTTGTTTTCTGTAGCAACAGAGAGGAGTACCTGGGTGGTGCTCCTGGTTCATATGATCAACTGCTGACCTAAAGGTGGGCAGTTCAAGTCCACCCAGAGGGGTCTCAGAAGAAAAACCTGGTGATCTACTGAAGACCACCCACTAAGAACCCTTTGGGGGAAGGGAGGAAAGAAAACCCTTTGGAGCACAGTTCTACTCTGACACACATGGGTTGGTGTGAGTTGGAGTTGGCTTGATGACAACTAGTTTTAGGATCATAGAGACTTCCTCTCACACTCATAATGCAGGAGTAGAAATTGCTGTGACTCCAATGACAGGGAGGCTTAAGCTAGCTCTTGCTAGGTTAAACAGAAAATAGAAGCTGGAAACAACCTGGTACTTACAGGGCTCTGGCAACCAGGCAGAGGCAGACCAGTCAGCTTTGCTAAAACAGGTGGTCCCTAGTGAATCAGGACTGCTGCAGGAGCAGAGGACAGCTTTACTTTAAAAACAATAAAAGGAGCATAAATTAAAGAACAAAAAGTTAATGGTTCCTGGTATTACCAATTCAGATGTTCAATGGCAGTAGATTGTTGTTATTGTTGCTGTTGTTAGTTGCCACTGAGTCGATTCCAACTCATGGCAACCTCGTGTATGTCAGGGTCAACCTCTGTTCCATGGGGTTTTCTTTCCTTCCTTTTTTTCCCCCACAAGGTTTCCAATGGCTGATTTTCAGAAGTAGATCACCAGGCCTCTCTTCTGAGGCTCTAGGTGAACTCCAACTGTCAACTTTTAGGTTAGCAGTCAAGCACTAACTATTTGTGCCACCCAGGGACATCAACAATCGATCAGAACTAAGTAAAAGAAGGATGTGTGGGGTATAAAGTACTGACCTGGAAGGGCAAGCAGATGAAAAGTCTCTCACACAGAACCAAAAGCAAAAAGATGGAAATCCTGAGGCACAAACCCAGACACGAGAGACCTAATATGCCAATAATAGGCACTGCAGAGTCAAGGAAAAGGGGTCAATGGAGAAGACGCAGTAATTACATAAATAAGAGAGGGAATTGTCCATGGTTAAAAAGAGACTTCAGCCTGAAGTTCTAAAGAGCTCATGATGCCTATGCACAGCTGATGGGGACCAAGTCTCTACTGCCTGGTAAAATTCTCACAAATGGTCAAAGAAAGAACAAGTTACAAAGGGAAAAGAATCAGCCTGGCATCAGACTTATCACCTGCAAAGTGGAAGATAGAAGACGTTGGAATAAAATCTACAAATCAAAGAGAGAAAAGGACTATGAATCAAGAATTCTGTATCAGCCAAGACATCATCAACTCCTCAGGATGACAGAAAAATATGTGCAGATGTGTATGTGAATGGGTTAAATTCTCCCATTGAAATATCAATATTATTAGACTGTGTTGAAACACAAAATACCTATATTATCAGATGGATTAAAAAACAAACTGTGTTTGTGAGGAATACACATAAAACAAATAGATAAGAGAAGGTTGAAAATAAGGTAAATGCTACAAAGTGAAAGCAAAATGGAAATATCAATACTTAGATAAAGCAGAATTAAGATTAAATATGCTAAGCAAGATCACAAAGCAATATCATGCCATAATAAAAGGCACTTTTATTTATGAAGAAGATTCAAAAACTTGTATGCAATAAACAAAAGAACAAGGTTTTGCTTCATGTATTAACTACTATAAATGCAAGAAGAAATTGTTTAAAAATACAAACATAGTGAGCTATTCCGACTGTAATGGTCTACAATAATGTTCACAAATTCTTTGATATTCCCTTTAAAGGGCAGAGACTAATTTGTCTCCTACTGAATATGGGCTGAACTGAGTGACTTTCTACTGAACAGATAAAAAGCAGAAGTGACAAAATACAATTTTGGGGACTAAGTCACAGAAGGCACAGGGGCTTCCTGCCCATACTCACTTGCTCTCAATCAGCTGCCAGGTCAGCCCTATCTGTAGAGAAGCCTCTGCTGACATCCAGTGAGGAACTGAGGTGCTGTGCCTGGAGCCCTGTGAGTTAGCAGTCATCTTGGAAACAGATCCTCCAGCTCCACTCAAGCTTCTGAAGACTACAGCCCTGGCAGACAGCTTGACTGCAAACTTATGAGGGACCCTGAGCCACAGCCACCCAGCTAAGCCTCACCCTCACCCTCATTTCTGACCCATTTAAAAAAAAAAATCTCTGCCATCGAGTTGATTCCAACTCATAGCAACCCCACTGGACAGAGTAGAATTGCCCCACAGGATTTCCAAGGCTGAGACTTTTACAGAAGCAGACTGCCACATCTTTCTCCTGCAGAGCAGCTGTTGGGTTCAAACCACTGATCTTTCAGTTGGCAGCCAAGTGCTTAACCACTGCACCATCAGGGTTCCTTTTCTCTGACCTGCTTGTTGTTGTTATGTGCCACCGAGTCATCTCCGACTCACACCAACCCTATGTACAACAGAACGAAGCACTACCTGGTCCTGTGCCAGCCTCACAATCTTTACTATACCTGAGCCCACTGCTGCAGCCACTGTGTCAATCTATCTTGTTAAGGCCCTTCCCCTCTTTTGTTGACCATCCACTTTACCAAACATGACATCCTTCTCCAGAGAATGGTCCCTTCTGACAACGTGACCAAAGCAGGTGAGACAAAGTCTGGCCATTCTTGCTTCCAAGGAGCATTCTGGCTGTACTTCTGCAGATACTAGTAAATGTGGTATTAAATGTTTGCAGTTTTAAGCCACTAAATGTTAAATTGTTACTCACCAAAATAAAAGTAATGCAGGTATTTAAATAGATACAATAAACAATAAATACACAGAAAATTTGAGTATACAACCAATAGATTCATCTAATCAATATATATGAAGAACTTTGCACCCTACAAATAGAGAATGCAATTGATTTTTCATATATCTTTAGGGGAATCAATTGGATCAAACAGGAAATTAAAGCCAAAACTGCAAGGTCAACAGAAGGCGCAATGAAAACTCAAATTAGGAAAGATGGATAGATTTTTTTTAAATGTCTTAATTATTAAAGAAGATGCATGTGAAAACTGTACTCTTCTTAAGAAATAAGGAAGAGAACAATAAAATTAATCAAAAGCTGAAATTCATGAAACAGAAAACAAAAAAGGCAAGACAGTTAAATCCAAAGATTTTATCACAATGAAAGTGATAAAACTGATAAATTCATCACGAAGAAAAAAGAGAATGGACAGATTAGTAAGATTAAAGATTAGAAAAAAGGCATAAAGATTCAGAGAAGTAAATAAAAGAATTACACATACATAAAAGAATATCAACATCTATGCCAATATAATTTCACAAGGTAGAGGAATGAATGATTTTCTTGAAAAGTAGAAACTACTAAAACTAATTCAAAAGAAGTAGAAAACTTGAACAATGCAATTACGCAAACAATTTTGAAAGATGATTAAAGGTCTGCCATTTTAAAAGGTCCTGGCCCATGTGGACTTACAGCAGAGCGCGATTTCAATTTTCAAGGGCAAATGGTTTTCATGTTATTTAAACCAATGATTCCCAACCTGGTTTCACATTAGAACCACTTGGCGAACTTTAAAAAATCCCATATTTTCCATCAGAATCTCTAGGATTGGGACCCAGGTATTGGTATTATTTCTTTTTCCCCTAATTTATTAAGTGGTTACAGTGTATAGCCAAGTTTGAGAATTGGGCATTTAAATTATTACAAACCTCAGAGAAAGATGGAAACCTCTTGTGGTAGTTATGTTTGTGCGTATCATTGTTCAGCAGAATTTGGTACCGAGAGAGTAGGGTGCTGCTCTGACAGATACCTAAAATGTGGAAACAGGAGTGGAGTGCGTCTTTGACCCGAGACCCTGGCAGAGAGGCCCCGGCATATGGCATGACAGATGGCAAGAGACCAGCATGAGAGATGACAGCAGCAGAGCCCAGAGACCAGCATGAGAGACGGCAGGTACAGAGCTGAGAGAACCGACACGAGACAACGACAGCCTTACCAGCCCATGGAGGGGTAAGCTTGATGCCTTTGGTTAGGCGGC
The DNA here is from genome assembly GCF_000298275.1 of Orycteropus afer afer. Taxonomy (NCBI): domain Eukaryota; kingdom Metazoa; phylum Chordata; class Mammalia; order Tubulidentata; family Orycteropodidae; genus Orycteropus; species Orycteropus afer. The sequence continues at coordinate 139,632 of NW_006922536.1, forward strand.
TTCCTGACGGAGTGGGTTGCCTTGGGGCATTAATTGATGAAAAGACCAGTATAAAATGAAGTAGCAGGTTGGCTGGCCCACGGAGCAAGAAAGCTAAATGTCCTTTGGGGCAAGAAGATTCCTGGCGGAGTGGGTTGCCCTCGGGCATTAATCAGCAGAAGCGAAGAGACCAAGGAAATGGAAGCAGAGCTGCCTCAGCCTTAAGGGTAGGACCATGGCGTTTGGGGGTGGAACAATCACAGCCCCCTAGGTTTCAAAGAGCTAGGCCTTCACCAACTTGGTTCTGGAGTGTGGGGCTGCTCGTTCATGTGAGCCAGTGGGATGGAGCCACAGCCGCTGCCCAAGAGTGAGGGGGCGGGGCTCTTGGGCACTGGTGAGGAGATCACCAGTGAGGTGATCTGTACAGATGCCACCCAATGAAAAT
>NW_006922536.1:140545-145905 GCF_000298275.1 Orycteropus afer afer
CAGAGCTGGACCCCAAGGTTGAGGGGCTTTCACCCAGCCCCTAGAGCCTGGCACTTTGAACTTGGACTTAAAGCCTCCAAATTGTAAGAATAAAACTCCTGTTTGTTAAGGCCATCCCATTGGTGGTATATTTCTCGTCAGAGCAGCACTAGGTAACCAGAACACCTCTCTAGTTCATTTCATGAAACCAGCATAACCTTAAGACCTAATTGAAGAAAAGCACTCAATAGCCTAAAATTATATTTATTATATTGGATGGTAAACCTGTTTTCTATTGTGGGAGGGATTTCCTTGTATTGAAACTTCCTCATCTCCAGTTAACCAAACTTTCTTTGTAGGTGAATTCTTTGCTACCTTTGTATTGTTTCAGTTCTATTATGAGCAAAGAATAGTGAGTTTCTTTAGTTAACCCTAATTTTAAGCCAAAAATAATAGTCAGCTAGCCCATCCACCTTATACACCTTATACAGTATATTTGACACTTAATGAGTTTTAACCTTTTCAAAATAAACACACGTTTTCAAAAGATTAAAATTTATGATAATGAAGCACATTCAATAGAATTTGTCACAGTCTCGAAAAGTGATTCTGAAGGAGTCCTGAATGTATACTGAACTACTGTAACTGTTAAGTCTCTCAAAGCTACCACTTCAAAAAAGGCAAGAAAACACTTCCAGTACGATGGCCAAATAGGCAGACAAGCTACACAGACCCTCTTCAACAAAGAAAAGAGAAACCAATTGACAGAGACAGAGAAGATAATCCTGGAGCCCTGAGCTTTGAAAGGACATATAGAGAAGTGGATTAGACACCAACTAGTGGAAAAACCTGAATGAAAACAGTGAGTATGGAGATAGAGCAGTGGACTGTCATCTACTCTGATAGGACCAACAGCTTGAATATTTCCAAGTGGTGTTGGGACCTGAGAATTGACCTAAAGATCAGCCCTGGTTGCCAAGGGCTACAGGGATGACTGCTCTGGTGCCTATGACTAGGAAGGGAAACAGCAAGGAGGGAGACAATCTGAGCTGTGGACTTTCAGCTGTCCAGAGGGTGCAGCCATTTTGATTGTTTACAAGCAGTGGCCATTTTGCATATTTTAAGTGACCAAGGGTGCAGCCATTTTGAATGTTTACCAGTGGTGGCCATTTTGGATTTTAAAGTGCCAGCATTCTCATTCGGAGTCCAATGATCTAAGAATAGGCTCCATTTGCCAAGGACAGCAGGGACATACGGGAGGCTGACAATGGGAAAGGAGACAGGTGGTGAGTGAGTAAGTGCTGCCAACTAGCAAATGGAAGAACACAGCACAGTACTCTGCTTAAGTAAATAAGATACATACAGAACAAAGAAAACAAAAATCATGGGCAAGTCATTCCAACATACAATCACCAATTATATAAACACAAACATGTCACAATGCCTCAGAGACAACAGAGCATCACAGTCCACACAAAGAAGCAAGATAAAGCAGGAGAAACAAGGGACCAGGATATAGATCCAAAACACATCCCTGAGGAAGACACAGTATTGGAACTCCCTGACAGGGAATTCAAAAGAATTATATATTTAGGTACCTTCAATGGACTGAGAGATAGATAAAGGAAAACACTGACAAAACTGAGGGAAACACAGAGAATACCCTAGAACAATTTCTAAAGACAACACAGGAACAAAATGACAAAATAAATGAAAAGTTAGAAATGATACAAAATCTACATATAGAAATCCAGAAGATTAATACTAAATTTTCAGAAATAGATAACATTCAATGGACAAAGGAGTAGAACTAAATCAATGGAAGACAGAATTAGTGAGAATGAAGGCAAATACCTCAATATTGCCATAGAAAGGGATCAGTCCGAAAAAAGATCAAAACAAAACGAAGAAAGCCTAAGGTTCATGTGGGATCCCATCAAAAGGAATAACTTACATGTAATCGGAATTCTAGAACAGGAAGAGACAAATAAAAACCACAGAAAAAATTGTCAAAGATTTGTTGGAAGAAAATTTTCCTGGTATGATGAAAGATGAGAATATATCCATTCAGGAAGTCCTACAAACCCCAAACAGGTTAGACCCCAAAAGAACATCACCAAGACATATCATCATCAAATGCACCAAAACCAAAGACAAAGAAAGAATCCTGAAAGCAGCATGGGAAAAATGAAAAGTTACCTACAAGGGGCAACCAATAAGACTAAGCTCAGATTTCTCAGCAGAAACCATGCAGGCGAGAAGACAATGGGATGGTATATATAAAACCCTGAAAGAGAAAAATTTCCAACCAAGAATTATATACCCAGCAAAACTGTCCCTCAAATACGATAGTCAAATTAGGACATTTCCAGATAAGCAGAAATTAAGGGAATTTGTTAAAACCAGACCAACCTTACAAGAGATGCTAAAGGGAGTCCTTTGGACAGAGAACCAACAACAGCAAACAACAAATGACCATTAACACATATGATGCCATAACCCAGAAACCAACCCAGTTATAGAAGTATCCAAAGTAAATAAGCCTACAAGATTGTAAACAGGGAACCAGAGACATCAATTGACAAATGAGGACAACTACAAACCAAAAAGAGGGAAAAAATTGTGTAGTTACAGAACTTCTAAATGGTAGGGAAGTCAAGACAACTGCAAGATAGAACGGACTGTTCTAAACTTGGGAAGAAAATTATAAATCACAGGGTAACCTCAAAGAAAAATGATGAACCTTCACATCAAAATAAAAAAGAGGACCAGTACAAATATTTAGCAAATACTGAAACAATAGCAAAGAAGGAAGTGATAACACAAGTCATAAACAAAACGAGCTCAGCACAGAAAATTATATGGAACAAGGAAATCAACACCACATAAAAGCATGTAACAAAATGACAGCAGCAAATTCATACTTGTCAATAATTACATATCTGACATAGCTCTAAAATTTATAGAACTATGTAACACTAAACAATAATGTAGAATCTGCAAAACACCGCATAACATGGATGACCTTGGAGGACATTATATTTAGTGAAATGTCAATCACAGAAGGACAAATACAGTATTAGTTCATTATTGTAAAAAGTCAAGGAAAGGTTTATATATGGAAGGAAAATTTCCTTGTTGGTTACCAGGGGAGGGAACACTGCAAAAAAAAAAAAAAAATGCATTGACCCATGTCACTTTAATTTTGTGTATTTCACTGTACATAAATTATATTTCAATAAAATGCATTTTTTAAAAAAGGAAAGAATTATTTGGATGTTTAAAATCTGCCCTGTTGGCTCAAGATTAGTCATATTATTTTATACAGTCTGAGTTCAAATATGTTTTAGTCTTAGAATAACAAGGAAACAGGAAAACAGACAGGAAGATGAAGAATTAACTTTTTTGATATATGGGTCTCTAGGATATTTAGGCTTCTGGCTATTGGGATTTCTCTGGATTTCCTTCAAAGAAGCAAAAACTGAAGCAAAGAAGAAGCTATGACCCCTCAGTTCTAGAAAACCAAACCCTCCCACTCATTCTGCAGTTCATATATAACAACTCATTTGTGACCTGGAGTTTAAGTTGACAAATACAGAAAACCCAGGGTAACTACAACCCAGGATGACCTTCAGGGGAAAAAATGGCAGACCATAATTAATAAACTTAAAAAGAGACAAAAACAAGAGCTCTCCCTATATTTTCACCTAGTTCCTACTGAAGCATTTCACAATAGACAATTGGACATTATCCCAACTTATTTAGACACTGTCCCAAAACACAACAAACAATAACCTCTGGACCTCAACTCCACATTATTTTAACTTTTATTTCTTTTGCAAACTCTATTGTAGAGGTCCATCCTGATTGTAACATACTGCCTTCATCCCCAAGTAAGAGTTCACCGCTGTGGCAGTATGAAGTATATCAGTGATAGAGAATAAACAGAAATATTGAAGGACCTTCACAACTGGAAAATTATGGTAGAAGGAAAGAGGAAGAAAAGGAAAACAAGGTAGCCTGGCCTCCAATGGACAGCATCAATAGGGTACCCACAGGGTGAAGAATTAATTAGCTCTCTCTGTGTGCACTGCTTTTTCGGCTTGGTCAGGGGGTGTCTCCACTCACAGAACCACGTTTAACAAACTAATTTGCCAATACTTGATTTAAAATTCCAAAATTTCTACTCAATGAAGCAAAATTTGTAATTTTAGCAAGGCTAAGGCTCTGAATTAAGTATTTCAAATTGGTCATTCTAATTAGGCAAAAGTGGCTGATTAAAATTAACCTTTTCAGAAAATAAAATCCAAAACTATGACCTAACTAATGCTATGTAAATTGCTTCACTTGATGATAAAATTCTATTTGAAGCCATGTAAATCTGAGATGCCCTTTTAGTAAAGATTTGTCGTGGTTAACAGTATGGTACCCAGGGGAAATAATTATTTTAAAATCCAGATGGAAATGTTTAGTTAAGTATTTCGGTACTAAATGATACAATTTTTAAGGACAACTAAAAAAGAAAACAAAATCTGAAATCAAACAATCAAAAACATGAATTCCACATGGATTAACAGCACTTACTATAGCTAACCACAAAAAGTCTACGAGGATAAAATATTTCTAATCATCCAGAATTTTTTTCATGATTTATGTACTTACTAAATTACTAAAATGCTTTGAAGGGACTGTCTTAAATGTCACTTCCTCCAGGAAACCTTCCATGAGGTTAGGTGCTCCTCCAATGAACTTCCTCGGAGCATTGTACTTACTCCAGTCAGAGTAATAAGACGTTCCACCCTGAACATCTTGTCTTTTCATTAGTCTACCTTTTCCACTAAACTCTGATGTTTTTGGGACCAAAGACTGTGTCTTAGTCCTACAGTAATCACCAATTCTGAACAGAGTACCTCATTCAGAATAAGTGTTTCATAAATATATGTGAAATGAATGAACTTTTGTCATCTTTATATCTTCCTACAGTTGTTATATGGTACCTTGAACACTATAAGGACCAGGTGAAAGTTGAATGAATGAATGAATTAGTGCAGTCACTTTTACATATGATCAGTTATAGTGGTAGAGGTCTTGAAGCAGACCAACAACTTGGATTAAAGTAGTATGATTAGGCTTACAATTACAAGTCTTCCTCTCAGGCTAATATTTTTGGTTGGCCTTGGGCTAATCCCAGCCCTACAGCCTGTTGTTGTTGTTGTTGTTATGTGCCATCGAGTCGGACCCGACTCATAGCGACCCCTCCTTAGGTTTCCGAGGCAGTATCACTGCGGAAGTAGATTGCCCCATCTTCCTTCCGAGGAGTGGCTGGTGGGTTTGAACCGCCAGCCTTCTGGTTAGCAATCAAGTGCCTTAGGCACTACGCC
>NW_006922536.1:146005-147503 GCF_000298275.1 Orycteropus afer afer
CCACCAGCCACTCCTCGGAAGGAAGGTTGGGCAATCTACTTCCGTAGTGATACTGCCTCGGAAACCCAAGGAGGGGTCGCTTTGAGTCGGGTCTGACTCGAGGACACATAACAACAGCCCTACAGCCTAAGCATACTAAACTGTATAAAAGAACAAAGAAGAAAGTATCCAGAAAAACACCAATTGAAAGATGAATTAACAATTTGTCTTAATTCAAAGCCTAGTTGGTCTTTTGTGTTGATGGAAAGGAAACAGTCAATCATAGCATAACATAACATGTGGTTATATATGGCTCCAAAAATCTCCAACACGATGTAGTTGGCCAAACTAGTCCCCACAATTCAAGCTCTGTTTCCCCTAATAAAATAAGATAAAGCATGGTCACTAGCTACTTCCAAAGAGAAGATTCAGAGCCCGTGGATTGGGTGGACATGACTCCCTCCCACGTGTTCCTATCGAGGAGTTGGAGGAAAGCACTGCACACTGGGTGGAACATGTAATAGGGAGGCAATAAGTTGCTGACGCATTGACTGAGTATAAAATATTGCAGTTAGAGCCATGCACAGAAATTCTACCATTTCCTGAAGCAATCAACTGGTTACTTAAATCAGAGTTAGGCATCTGCTATCACCCCTGAGCAGGCAATCTTTGTATCTTAAGCCAGAAAAAGAAACCTACCACTCCTCACCTGAGCATCTTTTTCTCTCTCCTCAGTTTTGAGATGTTCCATTTCCTTTCCTCCTCATCCACTTTTCTGATTCATTACCCTTCTCTTGCTTCACCTTTTTCTTCTATCATTTTCTCTCATCCTTCTATGCCTAAGACTTAATAATGACACTCACTCATACTGTAGGCATTGCTTAAATGAATTTTCCAGATCAATGAAGCTTACTCCTTTCAAGGCCAAAATACATTTAAAAATTACGTTGGCCATTTTGTTTGGAAGTGTTAAAAATGTGCCATTTGATTCCTTTCCTTCTTAACAGAGTTGACACTACATAACTTGAAGTTTTCTTGACCACACATGCTCATCCACTTAAACATCCCTCAGGCACTTATGGGAAGTATGGGACCCTTGTCCCTATCCTGTAAAGCCCCGCATCATTGAATATTACCATTTCATTTTCGATTTCATTGTTATAGTTCTGTATTTCCTCTTGCTGTCAGGAAGAGCTTTTACATTTCATCACTGTAATTACATCTGACTTTTCGCTTCTTCCCCTCCTACTCTCTAATCTGCTGTGGGATGGGAAGACAGACAGACAAACTTATATGAACCATGAAAATTTGGTGCAGGGCTGTGTACTGAGTTAAACAAAGCCCATTCCCCAAACGTACGACTCTTTGAGTTCCCCTTACCAGTCCACTCTTCTACCATTCCCACAGCTTTCCTACGTGGCCAGTAGGATCCCCACTGCATGGTAAATAAACAGCCTTCTATCTCCAACTCATTCAGAAAGACTTCCCTCTACAAATCTGGGCCTCCTTTAAAGACATT
>NW_006922536.1:149378-150039 GCF_000298275.1 Orycteropus afer afer
TGTTCCATAGCATTCTTTCCTTCCCTTCATACAGGGGGAAGAGCATCTTGTATTGCAATTACCTGCTCTCTTCTGCCACTGACGTAGCCAGGCACTAGGATAAGCGATTACATGAATTGTCTTGTTCAATCTTTATAAGAACTCTATGAAATGGGTGTTGTTTTCATCATTCTGATTTTACAAATGAGGCTTAGAGTAGTTAAGTAACCTATGCAATTACCCAAGAACCAAGAATATGAGCTGGAATTCAAATCCAACTTGATCTCATTTAAAACCCAAGCTTTTAGTGATTATTCTGGTGGCGCTGTGATCAAAGCATTGCACTGCTAACCACAAGGTCAGCAGTTTGAACCCATCAGCCATTCTGTGGGATAAAGATGTAGCACTCTGCTTCCATAAAGATCTGCTGCCTTGGAAACCCTATGGGGCAGTTCTACTCTGTCCTATAAGGTTGTTATGAGTTGGAACTGACTCAGTGGCAGTGGGTTTGGTTTTTTGGTTTGGCCTAGAATGTCATCTCTAGGAAGGCAGCAACAGTATCTATTTTTGTTTAGTGAACATTAACTCTCCAAATGCCTACCATACACAACACCTAGTAAATAGTAGGTACTCAACAAATATGTATTTCATTGCTACATAAAGCCATGTTTTTTTTTTTTTT
>NW_006922536.1:151939-153932 GCF_000298275.1 Orycteropus afer afer
TCAATTCTATTCCATTGGTCTATGTATCTGTCATTGAACCAATACCAGGCAGTTTTGACTACTGTCATAAAGCCATGTTTTAAAGACTATGTTCCAGCAGTAGCATCTGAAATGTAAAAGCTTGTTCTGTAGATGGTTGATATCATTTTGATGAGACAGATATAGGAGACAAAATGAAAGCATGGCTTTATAAAATTCAGCCAACTAGGGGAAGCCACGTGAACATATAAAGCCATTAATTCAAAACTAAGAGTGAATACGTGAATATTAAAAACCCCTATTTGGATAATTATTTTATACATTATATAAACTGTGCTTATAAATTTTTATTCTCTGTATCTAACTTAATTACCAAATAGAATTTAATTTAGGAATATTTTTCCTCAGGTTGCTTAAAACACCACAACCAAGAGTAACAACTATATGCAAAAGAAGACTCCAATTATAATGGGATAATAAAATGAAAATCTTGCATAACCAATAGTTATTTATACAGTATGACTATACTATCAAGATTAAGAGGAGCACTGGTAGCATAGTCCCTAAGGCACCTGACCGCTAACTAGAAGGCTGGCGGTTCAAACCCACCAGCCATTCCTCAGAGGGAAGGTTGGGCAATCTACCTCCATAGTGATACTGCCTTGGAAACCCAGGGAGGGGTCGCTATGAGTCGGGTCTGACTCGACGGCACATAACAACAACTACAACTGAAAATGAACTTATTTCAGCATATTGGGTTGAGGCTACAAAAATATTACTAATTTCTACTTGGACAGCAAAAGAAAAACTTGGCTGTTTCACAGTAAGACAGATACCACAAAGATAAATATCACACAGAAAGATATCTTCACTACAAACATAACCATGAATGCAGAATCAGTTATCACATGTAACATAACTGTAGACTAAAACACCTGTATTTCACGCATGCTGGGAACTACATGGCATAGTTAGATGTGCATAAAAAAATGCATCTTGAATTTAAGTAATGGTAAATTTTCACCACAATTTCTCTCCCTCCAGGGCTTCAAACCAGTTCATTCTGGTTTGGACTCTGCTGAGCAATAGATAAATTCTTCACTTTCTACGAGCCTGTATTTTTTTTTTTGTGATTTGGGTGAAGGTTCACAGAGCAAATTTACTTTCCATACAGCAGTTCACATGCACTTTGTCTCATGACATTGACCACAGTTTACCATAATGCAACAGCTTCCCTCCCACTTCTTCCCCACAGTTACTGCTTCCCTGTGTCCATCCCTCCATGCACTCCTGTCCCCTGAGCTGTCTCCCTGTTACCCAGCCTGTGTTTACTCAGCTTCTGCTCTTCTCTTTGTGCCCAGTTCCTGCCCTTGCCTTGACCCCACCACCTGCACTCAACTTCCACCTCTTCTCTTTGTGCCCAGTTCCCACCTTTGCCTTGTCCCCATTCCTGGCACCCAACTTCTGCCCCTTCCCCTTTGTTTCAGTTCCCGGTTCTGTCTTGTTCCCTCCACCCTTGCATTTAGTTTCCTCCTCTGCACTCATGATTGGCTCTTTTGAAACAGGCAGTCTACCTCCTACATTAAAACACTACTTAAGCACCGAGGGGACATGATTGGGGCTGATGCTGCTTTAAGCCTCAGCTCATCTGCCGGACAGATGAATGAATAAAACTTCTTTTTTCTAACAATTCACTCTGGTACAGTTCCTCTTGGCATCAGCTTCCTAACACTGACAATTTGCATTTCCACACCAGGAACACTGAATCAGAATCAACATTTTGAAAGATCTCTTAAGAATCACCTGGATATAGTAAGCTGATCTTTGACAAAGGCCCAAAATCCATTAAATGGGGAAGAGAATGTTTGTTTAATAAATGGTGCTAGTAAAACTGGAGATCCATTTGCAGAAAAATGAAACAAGATCTGTACCTCACACCATACCCAAAAACGAACTCCAGATGGATCAAAGACTTAAATGTAAAACTTAAAACCAGACAGTTCCTCAAGGAAAA
>NW_006922536.1:156681-157243 GCF_000298275.1 Orycteropus afer afer
CACTTCCTCCCTGTAGCTACCTTTTCCTGTGTCCTTTCCTATGCATTCCTGACCTCTGAGCTATCTCCCTATGCAAACACTGCCCTTCGGATCTCCCATGGTTCTGATTGTTCTAAGGAGTGTACTTTTATGGTATAAATGTTCACCTTCTATGCCTGTCTATTGTTTGGCTGGAAACTATGGGAGTGAGTTCAATTCCAGGCCCTAAGGGTGGCTAGGGGCTACAGTCTTAGAGGTTACACCAGTCTCTATCAGACCAGTAAGCCGTGTCTTATTTTTATGATTTTGAGTTTTATTCCACATTTTTCTCCTACTCTATCCAGGATCGCCTATTTTGATCCCTTTCTGAGTGGTTGATAGTGGGAGCCGGGCACCATCTAGTCCTTCTGGTCTCACAATCCAAATGACCACAACTGTCTAAGTTCAATGGGTCTATTAAAGACAGAAAACAATGCTTATGCTAAGGAAAGCTACTGGCCTTGGCTTTGCCCTTCTACCAATTATGTTACATGGAAAAAGTCTGGAAACCAATGCCCAAGATGTGGGGATCTTTAAATGACTG
>NW_006922536.1:173217-173672 GCF_000298275.1 Orycteropus afer afer
TTTCTTCATGGATGATGCTCTTGATGTCATCCCACAATTCTTCTAGTTTCCAGTCATTTGTGTTCAATGCATCAAATCTATTCTTTAGATGGTCTTTAATTCAGGAGGGATATATTCTAGATCATATCTTGGCTCTCGTGGACTTGTTTTAATTGTCTTTAACTTCAAGTTGAATTTGCATAGGAGCAGTTGATGGTCTGTTCCACAACCAGCTCCTGGCCTTGTTTTGGCTGAAGATATTGAGCTTTTCCATCACCTATTGCCACAGATGTAGTCAATATGATTTCTGTGTGTTCCATCTGGTGAAATTCATGTGTACACCTGCCGTTTGTGTTGTTGAAAAAAGGTGTCTGCAATGAACAAGTTGTTGGTCTTGCAAAATTCTACCATGTGAGTTCCAACATTATTTCTGTCACCAAGGCCAAATTATCCAACTACTGGTGATTCTTTGTTTC
>NW_006922536.1:176422-192446 GCF_000298275.1 Orycteropus afer afer
ATTCCTCCATCTTACTGGAAGTAAGATTAATGATGAGAGACCCACGTTTCCTATCCAAAACAATCTAATCCATAAACAGACTCAAAACTTCAATGTGAACTTTCCTTTACCCACATTTTAAAGGAATGGGCAAACCACTTTTGTATAACAGCGTATTTCAATTTCATTTAACATATTGATTCCTAATGCTGATTTCATGTTATCTTAACTTGCCATTGCAGTTTTTCTAGTCCCTTTAAAGTACTAATCAGAGTAATGGGTGTTTTAAGAGGCAGTTTTGTTTTAGAAAAAAGTTAAATTAACAAATATTCATTGAGAATATATCACAACAACAGAAAATTCCTATTATTAAAATAGTTTTTCTACGTCTTATTTAGAGTGGCTAAAATCTCTTTAGTAACATTGTTGTTGTTGTTGTTGTTATGTGCTGTCGAACTTGCTTATAGGGTTATCTTTCAACTGAGTTACAATTGCTGTGTTTACAAGTGCAATATTAAATACTCAAAGTAACGCAGATGTTGGCTTCTACATTTATCAATATACTTGGATTGAAAACAACAAATAACATGTTCACATTCTTTTAAAAGTGTTGGAGAAAAATATAGTTTTTAAAGGATGTTTATTTTAAAAAAAATTAACTAGTTTTTTAATGGAAAACCAACACATTTTTTAGTTGAAATAAAAGTTTAAACAGTAAAAACTAATTTTTACAACAACGAAAAGTAATTTTCTCTCTTGCCCAGACTTCAGTCCCCAAATCCCTGTCCCTAGAAACACTGTTATGAATGCCTTGAGTATCTTTCAAGACAAAAATTCTATACATTTGCAAGCATATACAAATTAATATAACCACATATGAATATGAAAACAGATGTATACATATATAATCCTTAAGTAAAATGTGGTCTATTCATACACTGGAATATTATTCGGCCATAAAAAACTAAGTCTTTACACATGCTACAACATGGATGAATGTTGAAAACATTATGCCAAGTTAAAGAATCCAGACACAAAAGGCCACATACTGTATGATTCCATTTATATGAAATGCCCAAAATAGGAAATCCTTAGAGGCAGAAAGTAGATTCATGGCTGCCAGAGGTTAGGGGGAAAGGGAGAAATTGGAAGTGACATCTAATGGGTTTCTTTGGGGCTGATGAAAATGTTCTGCAATTAGAGAGCGGTGATGGTTGCACAACTCTGTGAACATACTGAAAGAACTGTATATTTCAAAATGGTGAATTTTATGCTATGCAAATTATGTCTCAGAGAACAGAAGGAAGAATAGAAGAAGGGAAAGAGGGAGAGAGGAAGGGAGGGAGGGAAAGGAAAGAAGCGAGGAAGGGAGGGAAAGAAAAAGGAGGGAGGGAAATGGGAACTGCTGCGAGCCTACAGACAGAGAGGAGGCGGCTGTGCACCCAAGGAGACTTCTATTGAAGTAGCTAAGCTAAGCACAGGTTAGCAGCTCTCACTTAATGTGAAACTTTTCTGCATAGTATTTTCATTAATTCATTCAACAGACAGTCCTTGAGTACCTGCTATACACAAAAATCAGGGCAGTATCTGCTTCCACTTGCCTTTTCTTTCCTGAAGGCGTCAGTAAGTAAGTCAATATCAGTGGAAGTAAGCGGAAACTGCAGCCGAGGACCATCGTAGGAGTCTGGGACATCTATCATCTTCACATAGTCTTCTTCATCCTTGTCCTGAAGGTTGCCACCCAAAAGTCGACTTACTACATCTAGAAAGGGAAGGACAGAAGGAAGAAAATCAACATTCCCATACTTAAATAAATATCTTCTTCAAGATCTACTCCACATAAGGTACTGCGCTGCATGTTAAAAATACAAGCCGTTCCAAATAGAACCATGAGAAATGGAGGTTTGGAGACAAGGAGGTACATTCAGATGGGTCACATCATCCTTTCCTGGTTCTACATTTTACCTAAGCAGTAAATCCAGAGTCAGTGGGAAGGAGAAGGAGAAGGAGAAGTACAAGGAAACCCTCGTACTTATGTACGTACATACGTATCAAGAATCAAGCTATTCTGATGCTCTGAAGTGCAAACTCTAAATTTTTGGCCCACTCCTATATCTCATATTTTTACAAATAGAGCAGAAAATATAATGCATTGCATCTGGTTCAAACGTCTGTTGCTATTTTCAGGCTCTACAGAAAATGAAACTGCAATCAAACCAAAAGCAAACTCACTGCTGTCATATCACAACCAAAGTAGATTGCCCAATCTTCCTTCCGCAGAGTGGCTGGGGGGTTTGAACTGCCAGCCTTCTGGTTGGCAGTCAAATGCCTTAGGCACTAAGCCACCAGAACTCCTTCAGACTACAACAGTCATGCAATTTTCCCCTGCAAAACACCTCAGAGATTTTTACTTAGCTGTAATTGATTTCCCTATTCACATAAAAACACAATCTCTGACATGATTTTCTTCTTTCTTGGTAACAAACCAGATAAACTCAGATGACAAACCACAGGCAGAAATACTCAGAGGGCCTCTCTCACACAAAGACAATTCTACAGAACAGATTGCCTTCGCTGCTCATTTCAGTAGGCACTGACACCCTGGGTTCCTTCTTGCCAGATTGCCTATGAAACGGCCAGACCCCAAACAGAAATCTGGACAATTTGGGTGGAGAAAGATAAATGGGGATGTGGTAGACTGATTGCAAAAGTGACCCTAGTTCTTTTCCCAGCCTCTATCCATGCTCTCTTTAAGGTGATTCTGCAGCTATTCTCATCAATTGTCTATTTTCTCTCCCCATGAATCTGGGCAGGGCTTGCAACTTATGTTGGCCCAAAGGATGCAGAGGAAGTGATATGTACCAGTTCCAAGCTCAGGCCTCTAAGAGTCTTGCATACGTCCATGCTCTCTCTCTCAGAATTGTGCCACTACCGTGAAGCCCAGGCCAGCCTACTGAAAGCCAGAGACTGTGTGGAACAGAACCAAGTGATTCTAGCCAAGGCCATCCTAGATCATCCAACAGCCACAGGACCTCCAGACATATGTGTGAGCTCCAGCCAAGACCCCAAAAATGCCCCATCAAGCCTGCCAAGATCAGCAGGAGTGTCCAGCTAGTCTGTAGACTTGTGAGCAAAAAAAAAAAAAAAATTGCTATTATACACAGGAGCCTGGTGGTTAAAAGGACTCAGCTACTAACTGAAAGATCAGTGGTTTGAACTCACCAGCCACTCCATGGGAGAAAGATGTGGCAGTCTGCTTCTGTAAAGATTACAGCCTTGGAAACTCTATGGGGCAGTTCTACTCTGTCCTATAGGGTCGGTATGGGTTGGAATCGACTTGACAGCCATGGGTTGGGGTTTTTTGGTTTACTATTATATGTCACTGAGGTGTTGTAGTTGTACAGTACATAGCATTATTGTGGTAATGGATAATGGATACATGGGATGATGACATACTCTTCAACTCCTTAACACTGAACTGCTACTAAAGCCATTCATCCCAAGTTCTCTACGAACAGTTTCTATCTTTTTGAATGTTTAGGGTGGACATGTTTGGAAGGAATGATATTAGTAGATGTAGATAGAGTACATTTTTATGACCCAATTATTCTGAGAAACTATAGTTAAGAACTAGAAAACTGAATTTCTGAAGTAAGTCATAATATTTGGTAATTTTTATATGTTTTCTAAATCTTTGTGTATGCCAATTTTTTTTGGTGGTAGTTGAAGATGTTTGCTTGATAAGAAGCTTAACTGAGGAGTAATGATGTCTGTTTCAGTGTAATGCAGAAGAGGTCCTTTTCCTCTTTGGACTTGGTTTGAAATTTTAGAATAACTTAATTATCCCCGTTTATGTTTGAAAACTAGAAATGCAGAGCATCTTGATAAATTTTTGCACAGATTTCTATCCTTATGGTCCCCCTGTTCCCTCTCCTTGGACTACCCTTTCTCCTTGGGTAACTTCTTCTCATCCTTCAAAACTCAGTAACCCCACCCAGGTTGAACCCAAAACTGCACCTTTACCATGGCATCATGGTGATAAGGATGATGATGATAGCAGTCACTAATTGGATGCTAACTATGTGCCAGGCAGTGCTCTGCACTCTTCACACATATATATTCATGTGATGATCACAACTACCAGATGAGGCAAATATTATTACTATCCCCCTAGTTCTTTTCTCTATCCATGCTCTCTTTAAGGTGATTCTGCAGCTATTCTCATCAATTGTCTATTTTCTCTCCCTATGAATCAGGGCAGGAACATGGGGCACAGAGATGGAATTCAATCCCAGAGAAGCTGACTCCAGAGCTCAAATCCTTAAGTACTACACTTTCACTACATATGAAAATATAACTATGTCACACAAAATATAAAATATTACTTATATACTTATAACTGATTTATTGAGCAAGTCCAATTCTGTGAGATATAAACATGAAATGACATTTTATTTTCCCAGTCACTGCCTTCACTCATACTCTGTTGACACTCACTTTCCCATTGCCTAACTAACACGTCAAACCCATTCCATCACTTCCAGTAATTAAAAATCAGTCTGGCTATTTAGGAAATCAAATAAAAATATGGCTTTTTTTCCTTAAACTAAAAGCTCAATCTAGCCCTTCCTTCCACAGATTTTATGGTCCTCATTCCTCATAAGTTCAGTAATAAATGCAGGTAGTCCCCGATTTATGATGTATTCAATTCGAATCACAATGAACTGCACTTACAACCATCTTCTTTCTTTCTTTTTTTTTTTTTTTTACATCTTATCATTAGTAATCTGTACTATATACAATATTGCAGCCCATAATTTGCTTATGTTATCATTCTTAGATGTTCACGTGCAGATGTTCAATTTTATGATTTACTATTTAAAACACTGTCATATGGATTTAGCTTTCTAAACTAAATTGGGACCTCTAGTTTACTTGAAAACCTGGATCCAAATGTTGATTGCTTTGCTAAAGTCAGTAGGCAGATTTGGAAGTAGTGAGATGGTACCATGAAGTACATGAAGAAAGAGAGGAAGGGACCATACAGGTAACTCTCAGTAATATTCTGACTACAAATGCCATCCCCATTCCCAGATATAATCCAATGACCCAGAACCTTCCACAAGCACCAATGTCATCCAACCTTTTTCCACTGTTGGAGTAAATTTTTATGATTTGTGTATTTTTAGTGTATGTATGTATTAAAATTTTAAAAATACATATATGTATTAAAATAGGAGCTCTGGTAGCTTAGTGCCTAAGGCACTTGACTGCTAACCAGAAGGCTGGTGGTTCAAACCCACCAACCACTCCTAGGAAGGAAGATGGGGCAATCTACTTCCGTAGTGATACTGCCTCAGAAACCCAAGGAGGGGTCGCTATGAGTCGGGTCCAACTCGACGGCACATAACAACAACAACAACATGTATTAAAATTTATCTGTAAATTTATATAGGATTTTTCCAACCCCTAAAGACAAATGAAGATCAGATTTATAAAGATACTGATAATAAAAGGTAATAATAATGAATAATAAAAAGTCAGAACTGACTTACAATGGAGTAGGTTGAGGACTACCTATATATGAAAAAAGTACCATTTGCCTAAGCCGATTCTTTGTTAAAAAATACTCAATACAAAATATCAGTCAACATCAACTCATAATCCTTCTGCTGTTTTTCAGCCACATAAAAAAGAGTAACATAGATCCTCTTCCAGTAAATAGTGCATGCCATTATGAAAATAATCAAAAGCCTTCAGATTTCTATTGCATGTACTGTCTGTGAGGGCTATAATTATTATAACTAATAATAATAATTTCATGAATACAAACAATATATCGAGGTTTGTGCAACATGTAATTAGAATTTATCCTTACCTATGTAAGCATGAATCTACTAATTAAATATAATAAAATCTTAAATTAAATCAAATGATACCTTTACAAGTAGTTCTAAAGAAAATACCTCAAAAAATACACCCTACACAGACCTTTCTTTTACCCAATACAGTTGTAAAATCTGGACAGGAAAAAATTTGAAGCCCATAATTTTTAAAAAAACAATCTCTGCCTCTACCACCCACATGCCACTTTGAAAACAAGCTTCAGATATTGCCAGAAAAAGAAAAGGACCAATTGAACCACGTATACAATTATTTAATCTCTCAATTATGAATCTGGATCAAAACCACTGGTGCCTGTATAATATACTCAATAGATGCCAAAATGAAATTTCATTAAAATTCAAAACCTGTTCTGGATTTTTAGGATGCTTTCTTAACATAATACAAAAGATAAATCAATAATAATGGTTTTCCATGAAATCATAAAGAAAACAAGGACTGTTTCACTTTCACACTGTTCTGGCATCTTGGACCAATGCAATAAGACATGGAGCTAAAACAAGAGCAGTAACTACTGGATAGACAGATATAAAACTGAAGCTGTTTGTAGCCAGTGTGTTTAAATACCTACACTCAAGAAAAACCAATTCAAAAACTCCCAGAATTGATGACAGAACTAAGTATAATACAGAGGTTAAGCATGCTGGATTTGAATCACAACGTCACCACTGATGAGATGAACCTCTAAGTCTCAGCATCCTCATCTACAGAACAGGATAGTAATATAAGGATCTCACGGGTTTGTCAGGAAGAAATGAAATGATGGCATTCAAGCATTTAAATAGATGTCAAATGGTAATAATAAATATCAGCAGCAATACTCATTTTGTTAGTATTATTATTCAGTATTATGACAGTAAGGTCCCCAGGTGGAGCAAATGGTTTATGCTCGACCACTAACCTAAATATCAGAGGTTCAACCCCACCCAGTAGCACCATGAAAGAAAAGCTTGGCAATCTGCTTTCACTAAGGTTACAGCCAAGAAAGCTCCATGGAGCACTTCCACTCAGGAACACCTGGAGTTGCCATGAGTCAGAGCTGAGTCAACAGAAAGGAACAACCACAACAAAGTAGCACAATACAAGATAAACAGACACAAATCAAAAGCTCTGTGAAACCCTACCAATAACCAGTGGGAAGATCCCACGGTAGTCAGTCAATTCCGACTCAAAGTGACCCTACAGGACAGAGATGAACTGCCCCATAGGGTTTCCAAGGCTGAAATCTGTATGAGAGCAGACTGCCACGTCTTCCTCCCATGGAGTAGAAAAGATATACAACTAATCCTTGAACAATGCAGAGGTTAGGGGCAGCGACCCCTGCATGGTCGAAAGTCCATTTATAACTTTTGACTCCCAAAAAACTTGACTACTAATAGCCTACTGTTGACCGGAAGCCTTACCGATAACATAAACAGTTGAGTAACACAGCTCTTGTCATACAATTACTAGACTTTCACTCGGAGACCCACACGTACACAATAGATCAGTTTATTAACTGTACAGCATGATGATTATTTACTACTCATTAAGTGGAAGTGAAGCATCATAAAGGTCTTCATCCTCGTCGCCTTCACAGTGAATGGGCTGAGCAGGGGCAGGAAAAGAGGAGGTTGGGAGAGCTGTCTTGGGGTGGCAGAGGTGGAGGAGGTGGAAGGGGACGCAGGAGAGGCAGGTACACTCGGTATACATCATAAATTCTTCTAACTTTTTGCTTTGACATTTCTCTAAAAATGCTCCTATACAGTATCAATCCTTCTACCACCATTTGCTTTAGTTTGAGTACTCATATCACAGAAGGACCCATGTCAGGAAAAAAAATCGAAAGCAGTCTTGAATAACTGGGACCCTTCTGCCAAACTGTCTAATATCAGTTTGTTTTCTGGCACTGCTTCTTCTCCGTCTTCTTCCTCATCGTCTGGCACTGGTTCAGAAAAACTCATCTCCATCTAGTCGTCTTCTGTTCACTCCTCTGGTGTGCTATCTATTAGCTCTGGAATTTGTCCAAGATCCGTATCTTGAGAAAAATCCCAGAATAAGTAGATTCACACAGTTCAAACCCATGTTGTTCAAGGATCAACTGTACTATCAAATATATTCTGGTGCAGGAAAAATTCGTTAACTACTGGGAAATTTTCTTTGTAGTTGTGTTCTTTAAATTATTCTCAATCAATATGCCTTAAAATTTTATTTTCTAGTTGAATATACAAAATCCAAAATTGATGAAATGTTAAAAAATTTTTAAAGTCAAACCGTTAAAAAATCAAGAGACACAGGCATGGTGATCCTCATTTTAAACATTTCAGGGCCTTCTAAATTTAAAGGCAATGGAAAAGAATTAACAACAAGGTATTTAGACAAGAAAGATATTTTAAATAATTAATGGATGAAAATTTCCTAAATTTGATGAAAAACATCAACTTAGATATGTAAGACTCAGCAAACCCCAAGCAGGCTAAATAAAAATGAAACCTCCCCTAAGCACATTAGGGTCAAAAAGTTATTTTCCAAAGTTCTTTATTTTGTTTCTTTCCCACTTCCTTCAGATGGTGATGTTATTCATTTGGAATGCAGTTAGGTTCATTTTTCACAGTCTGCATTCCACTTTTGGATTACACACATGCATACACACACACACACACTTCCTGGTTTTCATAATTTAGTTCTTTTTATTACAGATGTGAGACATTATCATGGTTCTAAGATTCAGAACCATACAAAAACATTTATTCAAAAGCCACCCCCTCATTCCTTCTACCCAATCTCTGTTCTCCCATGCTTTCTACCCTAGTCCTGTCCATTCCCTACAGGTAAACAATGTCATCAGTTTCTGGTTTACCCTTCTTGTGTTTATTTTTGCATATATGAGCAAGCATATGCATACATTCTTACATCAAGTAGAGATGTGTTAAACAAGATACAGAAAGCACTAACCACAAAGGGGAAAAATTATATCACATTAAAATGAAGAAAATCTGTTCACCAAAAGAGGCCACTTAAAGATTGGGTTTCGGGGGAGAGTCAAAGACTGTGGTAAGATATTTGCAACACATTTATCTAACAAAGACTCTTATTTAGAATACTTAAAAAAACTCCTTAGTGCCTAAGGCACTTGACTGCTAACAGAAGGCTGGTGGTTCAAATCCACCAGCCACTCCTTGGAAGGAAGGTTGGGCAATCTACTTCCGTAGTGACACTGCCTCGGAAACCCAAGGAGGGGTCGCTATGAGTCAGATCCAACTCAACGGCAGTGAGTTTGGGTTTTTTGGTTTTTTTTTTTAAAGGAACTCCTACAAATTAATAAGAAAAAGGAAGATAACCTAATAGAAAAATAGGCAAAGGATCTGCACAGGCACTTCACTAAATGGGATATCCATGTGACCAATAAGGAGTAGCTCTGGTGGTGTAGTGCCTAAGGCATTTGACTGCTAACCAGAAGGCTAGTGGTTCAAACCTACCAGCTGGGCAATCTACTTCCACAGAGGTACCGCCTCAGAAACCCAAGGAGGGGGTGACTATGAGTCGACTCTAATGGACTTGACAGCAGTGAGTGAGTGAGATGTGACCAATACACATATGAATGCAAATCAAAGCAAAAATATGATATCATTACATACCTGTCAGAATGGCTAAAATGAAAAAGACAATTTCAAGTTTTGACAGACTTATGGAACAAAGGAAACTCATACACTGGTGGCAGTGTACCTCGGTACAGCCATTTTAAAAAACTGTCAGTATCTAATAAAACTGAACATATATATATTCTAAGCTAGAAATTCCACTCCTGGGTTGTAGTACATCTTTATAATAATGGCGCCAATGAATCATGCCTCCCTGTGTCCAGATCCCTTCGCAATGTAACACCACCACTCCTCCTGTCAGGAGATGGATTTTTTTGTAACTTCTTTGAATCTGCAGCTGGCTTGGTGACTTGCTTTGACCAACAGAATACGGCAGAACTGATTCTGTGTGAGTTCTAGAGCATATGCCTTAAGAGATTTGGCAGTTTCTGACTTTGCCCTTTTGGGACCCAGCTGCTACGTAAAGAAGTCCAGGATAATCCGCTGCACTTAGAGGCTATGTGAAGAGAGTTGAGGAATCCAAGTGAAGGGACAACATCAAAGTCTCAAACATGTGAGTGAAAACCATCTGGAGTGAGCCCAGCTGACTCCACAGAGAACAGAGAAAAGCCACCCCCTACAAGCCAAGTTCAAATTCCTGGCCCACAGAATCACAAGCAATAAAATGGCTGTTGTTTGTAAGCTGCTAAATTTTGTTTGTTATGCAGTAGTAGATAACTGGAAATGAATACATATGTTCACTAAAAGGAACACGTACAAGAATGTGCATAGCAGCACTATATAAATTGCCCAAACTGAAATAGACCCAAATGTCTATAAAAAATACAAAACAAAAAAAAAAAAACCCTCCGAACTCACTGCCGTCGAGTTGGATCCAACTCATAGCGACCCTGCCTTGGGTTTACAAGGCAGTATCTCTACGGAAGTAGATTGCCCAATCTTCCTTCAGAGGAGTGGCTAGTGGGTTTGAACTACTACCCTTCTGGTTAGCAGTCAAATGCCTTAGGCACTACACCACCAGAGCTCCTCCAATAGAATGGATAAATGATAGCATATTCATAAAACGGAATACTGTTTAGCAACAAGAATGACCAAACTTTAACAACATGAGTGACTCACAAATACAATGCTTAGCAAAAGAAGCCAGACTCCAAAGTCTGTATCCATACACTGTATGCTGCCAAGTATATAAATAATTTCAAAAACAAGTCAAATTAATATAGAGCATGTTGTTATTGTTGTTAAGGGTCACTTTGCTGATTTTGACTCATAGTGAGCCCATGTTTTCTAGGCTTTAATTTTTTAAAGCATTCAGCTGCTAACCACGAGATCGGTGATTTCAACCCACCAGCCACACTGCAGGAGAAAGATGAGGCAGTCTGCTTCTGCAAAGATTTACAGCCTTGCAAACCCTACGGGGCAGTTCTACTCTGTTATATAGGGTCTCCAGGAGTCAGAATTGACTTGATGGCAGTAGGCTTAAATCTTTATGGGAGAATATCTCCAGGTCATTCTCCCATGGAGCCACTGGGTGGGTTCAAACCCCTAACCTTTCAGAAGTCAGGAAAGCAGTTATGGGGTGGGGGCTCTGGGTACTGACTAGAAGGGGGCTGGAGAGGGCTTCTGTGGCTCTGATGACATTTTACTTCTTGTTCTCCATGCAGGTCACGTGGTTATGTTTACTTAGAGAAAATGCATTGAATCCTATGCTTATGATTTGTGTATTTTTCTATAATGTATGTTATACTCCAAGTTTAACGAAGAAGATTAAAGCACTGTCCCCTTCTTTGGCAGACACATTTTCTAATACTTTTAAGTCACCTGTAGCAATTTTTCAAATGCATATTAAAAATACAGAATCTGAGTAAACAGCTCTGGGCTAGAACCCAGCCATCTGTGGCTATGAAAGGCCATAAGTGATTTCGATGCACAGTCTGGATTGAAGTATTAGGTCATTAGCAGAAAGAGGGCTGTTTCATTTCGTCATTAGTATATTTCCTCCCAAAAATATTCTTGCCAACAAAACATGAAGTGCAAACAACTGTCTTCAAATTGCAATTATCTAAAGGAAAGAAAAATGGCAAAGTACTCACTTCCACCCACTCCCCACTCCTCAGGTTTGGCTATTCCATTTAGAAAGCTTCTACAGCTCATCAAAGACTAATTAGTTTCATACATTGCACTTAGCTCAAATCATGCCATTAAAACACCATTCTTTTACCATGTTGAAGGGTACTGATCAGATTCTTTAAAATATACTCTGATTGCACTACACATTTTAAGTTGAGTAAAACAATGGTTGGCCCAGATTAAAGAAAATTGAGTTTTTAAATCTAACACCTGCCTTGGAGATAACAAGCAGATTTTAATTTGCTGGGGAAATATGCCTTGTGAAGAATAATTTTAAATCATTTATGAACCACACCTATGCTGCCCATCTCTTCTTCAGAATGCCTATTGAGAGATGATGGGGCCAATTCTGTTAAGTATGTCATTCCCCCTTCTCCCAATCTGCTGTATGAAATAGTCGAGGTACTTTGAGTGCTTAGCACAATAGTTTTGTGGATGAAAAATAAGATCCTCTTTACTAAGACACCATTAATCATCTGCAGACTGTGGTTCAGAGAAGGTATTCAACAAATTAATGCTAGGTCAGTTTTGTGAAAAGTGAGAATTTTAAATGGCCAGTTTCACCTGCACCATTCAGAAAGGAGGAAAAAAAAAAAAAAAAAAAACAGTTGAACTGATTTCACCAGTTGTTTGATGTCACATACATAAGACTGGGGCTTCTTTTTAATTCCTTAGTGTGCCTCCATCTTAGAATTTGCAACCCTTGATGAGGACAACTCAGGACTTAATGACTATTTTTTAAGACTGAGTATTTTTACTTACCTGGGTTTTCCCCATAATAGTTTGCATAGTGTTCCAACATGCAGGTTAAAAAGTCGGACAGCTGAACAAAATGAAAATACATTAATCAATTAATGCACCACAGACATAGCAAATGGTGGGACGAGCCCCTCCACCAGCCCAGCCCACTCCTCTCCCAGCTGCTGCCAGTGCTAATGGCTCACCTATCCCCTCCTCTGGAGAAGTACCCTTGGTGGATGGAAGACAACTAACCCAGAGTTACGTGGGATCTCAGTATCCCCCTCCCTCGGGTGGCTGCCCATGGACAATGACTGATAAAAGCAAGGATAGAACAGCCAGCTCCTCCCTGGCACTCTCAGGATGGGACAAACTCTGTGACTGCTCCCAGTGGGAACAGGCCAAAGTCACACTTCTCTGGACATCCTATTTTTGCCTAGCTTCTTGCCCTGTCCTCTCTTGCTTTCTTCACTCTCATACAGCTTTTCCCTGAGAACACTCTCTCAATAAATATCACTTGCACCAGAATCTCTGTCTCAGACTCTGCTTCTAAGGAGCCCAACTTAAGACAGCTACTGAATTTTTTTTTCCCCAATTGTGACTTGGGTGAAAGTTTACAGAGCAAATTGGTTTTCCATTAAACAATCAACACATATTCTGTTTTGTGAAATTTACTGCAATCCTCACACTGCGACAATGTTCTTCCCACTTAAGACATATTCTTAACTGTCAAATATATGTGAGAAATAAAGGAAGGGAGGAAGTTAAAGTGGAAACCCACCATCATTCTTCCGACCATCACCTAGGAGCTCCCTCTGTGCCTACAAAGCCCTGCATTTATACAGCACACTCCACTTCTTCTTACAGCCCTGCTTCCCAGGAAGAGTAAGCACCGAGGGACTTCATCAATGCCGCAGTAACTTTGGCAGTTGACAAGAGGGAGACTTTGACAAGAGGGAGACTTTCCATTCGAACTTCAAAATGTATGGTTTTACAAAATACAGGCATATGAGTTAAACATTTACTTCAAGGAGATACACTCCTTGGAGAAAACAATCATGGGAGAAAGAAGGGCTGCTTATGCACAGGGAGACAGCTCAGGGGGCAGGAGTGTATGGAGGGATGGACACTGGGAAGAGGTAACTATAGGGAGGAAGTGGGAGGGGAGCTGTTGCATTGTGGTAAACTGTGGTCAATGACATGAGACAAAGTATATATGAACTGCTGTATGGAAAGTGAATTTGCTCTGTAAATCCTCACCCAAATCACAATTTTAAAAAAGAAAGACAAAAAAAATGTATGGTTTTAAAGCTGCTGATGGGTTGGTCAATTAAGTGTCGATAAAAGACATAATAAGATAATCACTTTGTACCCACTTGTTGGTGTTAGCTGCCTTCCAGTCCATCCCATCTCCTGGTGATCCCAGAACTAAATGCTGCCTAGTGCCGTGGCATCCTCATGATGGACTTGGGATCAGACAGCCGTGCTCTATAGGGACTGGACGATTTCCAGAAACAGATTTCCAAGACTTTCTTCCTAGTCTGAGTCTTTCTTAACACCCCCACCCACCCACCAATTCCACTCCTGCCCCCCTAAATAATTACTGTAAGCAGTTTGCTGTGTTTCTTTCTCCAGACTTGCTTTATGGTTTTCTTTATATATATGGCATAAAACTCTACATATTGTTCTCTACATACTGATTCTTTCATTCACAACTCTATTGGGAATCTTTCCAAGATCTTTTTATTGTTGAAAAGTACTTTTTTATATTAATGATCTTTAAAGTTAGATTTATGTATCGCTTTTGGAAGTTTTTAAAAGGTCTTCCTCGCCCACCTGTATTTTCTTCTAGAACTTTCATAGGTTTATTCCCAGTAAATTTTTTCAATCTTCAACTTTGTAAAGTATTTTCCTTCATAAAGTAACAACTTTACTTCCTTTTGGAACACATACCCCAAAACAGAGTAAGACTGTTTGTAATTAGTTTACTAGACATCTAGCAGTGAACTTCACAACGGAGAAATATCATCCTCTCTCTCACCTCAAATCACATCCACTCTCAATAGCTAGTGCCAAAACAGTGTTGCTACATCTACTATTAAAGGCTTTCTCCAAAGCTCCACAGCTTAAAATAGACCCAACCTTTCATTCTTTTAATAAGAATGGGTAAAAGTGGCAAGGATGGGGTAAAAGGAAGTATTTTACCAAAAGAAAAGACATGTTTGCAAAACTGACCTGCACTTGACTGTCTTCATCAGTGTATTCCAGACACGCAAAGATGCTAAGAGCACAATACTCTCTGATCCTCAACTGAATGCTGTATCTTCGGTACCATTTCTGGATGATTTTTGCGGCTTTTATTGCTGCTTACCCACAAGATATGAAAGTCAGAGAAAAACAGTAGTTATGAGGAAAGGAGAAAAAAAGATTAGGTCACCTGAATTCCTAGGTTCTAAGTACATGAAAACTAAAAACAATGAAACTTATCTTTACGTTTTTTATTAAAATGTCCTCAAATCTCAAAGATTCAGATAGAAATGAGGGTGTAGCCATTAGGAATACACATTTTGGAACTAGACTGCCTGAATTTGAATCCTAGCTGTGCTAACTAGTATTTGTGTGATTTTGGGTAACTTACTAAAACTCCCAAAGCCTCCATTTCTTCACCTATACAATGGGGATAATACTAGTGCCTACATCTGACACAGGAGCTCTGGTAGCATAGTGCCTAAAGCACTTGACTGCTAACCAGGAGGCTGGCAGTTCAAACCCACCAGCCACTCCTTGGAAGGAAGGTTGGGCAATCTACTTCCTTAGTGATACTGCCTCAGAAACCCAGGGAGGAGTCACTATGAGTCGGATCCGACTCGATGGTAGTGAGTGTGTGTGTGTGTGTGTGTGTACATCTGCCACTACTCTGGCAAAAAAAAAGTCTATGTATAACGGTCATTACCAAGGCTTTTAGAATGCAGTTTCTGATTTGCTGTGGGCTTGACCATAAAAAAACTTCCCATGAGGTTTTTCTCCGCTACCTTGGTAGCACTAAACCAATTGGGAACATTTTATACCCTTATGTTTTCTATAAACTTTACCTCATCTATACTTAGTAAAATAGAATTTAATTTTTTAAAAAAGTCTATGTATAGCCTATAAAGTAGCAATTCCACTCTTCTCTGTGCACCCCAAAGCAATCCTCACACAGTCCATGAGGGAGACATGTATGAGGACACGAAAGCAACTTTATTTGTGGCAGTAAGAAGTGTGATACCCACGCAGCCTGAGTGTCCACTGCTTGGAATGAGAATGTGTAACTATGGGGGATGCAAACCATGGAGTATTATGTTCCAACTGGAAGCAGTAGATTAAATAAATCCAAAGCAACATGGATGGATCTTAAAAATATAGTGCTTTAGTTAGAACACTTAGGAAAAGAATTTATAGTCAGGATGAAATATAACATGATACTATTTCACATAAATTGAAAACATATATAAACAAAACTATGATATACATTTCATAAGAATATATACAAAGGAAAAGCTCTGCACTAAATCTAATAGATCGGTTATTAATACGTGGAGGTGAATGAGCATGGGATGCATGGGTAAAAGGAAATAAATGAATTTATTAACATAAGAAAGGGTCCTACAAAAGGCATCCAAATTGGTAAGGAAGAAGTCAAACTATCCCCA
>NW_006922536.1:196152-197323 GCF_000298275.1 Orycteropus afer afer
AGTGAATAAACATACTTCACTTCCGTCTTAGTTCTCTAGAGCTGCAATAACAGAAATACCCCAAGTGAATGGCTTGAACAAACAGCAATTGATTTTCTCACAGTTCAGGAGGCTAGAAGTCTGAATTCAGAGCACTGCTCTAGGGGAAGGCTCTCTCTCTATGTTGGCTCTCAAGGAAGGTTCTTGTCACTTTCGAGCTATTGTTGGTCAGTGATCTTCATGCCAAAATCTATCTTCTCCATCTCTGTTTCTTTGCTTTCCTGCTTAATTGGCTCCACTTATATCTCAAAAGAGACTGATTTAAGACACATCCTACACTAATGCTATCTCACTAACATAACAAAGAAAACCCATTCCCAAATGGGATTATAACCACAGGTATGGGGTTAAGATTTACAACACATATTTTTGGGAGGGTATAAAATTCAATCCTTAACACCATCCTTACAGAGTTACTCCGATGATCTCTTCGGTTAGTAAAACTGAAGAGTTTAGTACAATGCTTGGTGTAAGGCACATGCTATATAAATGACAAGTATAATGGTAATTAAGGAGCTCCGGTGGTGCAGTGCCTGAGACATTTGACTGCTAACCAGAAGGTTGGCATTCAAACTCACCAGGCACTCTGCAGAAGGAAGACAGGGCAATTTACCTCCATAAAGATTTACCGCCTTGGAAACCCAATGGAGGTCACTATGTGTGGGAACAGACTTCATGGCAGTGGTTTTGGTTTGGGTTATGTTGCTGTTGTTGTTGTTAAGTGCCGTCGAGTCATTTCCGACTCATAGCGACCCCATGCACAGTAGAACGAAACACTGACCGATCCCGCGCCAGCCCCACAATCCCTGCTATACTTGAGCCCATCATTGCAGCTACCGTGTCAATCCATCACGTTGAAGGCCTCCCCCTCTTTCGTCGACCCTCCAACCTACCAAGCATGACATCCTTCTCCAGGGAATGGTCCCTACTGACAACGTGACCAAAACAGGTGAGACGAAATCTGGCCATTCTTGCTTCCAAGGAGCATTCTGGCTGCACATCCTCCAGGACACATCTATTAGTTCTTTTAGCAGTCCATGGTACTTTCAGCATTCTTCGCCAGCACCATAACTCAAAAGCATCAACTCTGCTTCGGTCTTCCTTATTCACTGTCCAGCTCTCACATGCATAC
>NW_006922536.1:199427-199997 GCF_000298275.1 Orycteropus afer afer
TTAAGGTCAATTGGCATAATACAGTCCACAAAAACAATGTTCTACATCCTACTCTGGTGAGTAGCAACTGGGGTCTTGTGAGTGCAACTACTGGTCTCTCCCCATCTGGAGCAAAGAAGAGTGATGAAAACCAAAGAAATAGGAAACAATTAGTCCAAAAGACTAATGGAGCACGTGAACCCCAATCTCCACAACCCTGAGATCAGAAGAACTAGATGGTGCCTGGCTACCACTACTGACTGCTCTGAAGGGATCACAATAAGAGGTCCCAGATAGAATGGGGGAAAATGCAGAACCGAACTCAAAATCATCAAAAAAAAAAAAAAGAGCAGGCTTACTGGTCTGATGAAGACTGAGAGAACGCCTGAGACTATGGCCCTTAGACACCCTTCAAGCTAGGAACTGAACTTAACCTTTGTGACTCAAGTGGCAGCCGAATGATAGACCTGTAAGGTGAACAGTAATATCAGAAGGGTATACACTCATTACAACAATTAAGCTATGACAGCAAGATTATAGCATTTGCCCAAGGATAGAGCTAGGAAGGTGGAAAGGGAAGGGATGGAAGAA
>NW_006922536.1:200443-202033 GCF_000298275.1 Orycteropus afer afer
TACTTATGAGCATCCCCAAGGCTCTTAGATTCCAGAGGGTCTCATTTCATTATTCAGCTTCCAGGAAATAGACATAAGGTAAAGTATCATGATTCTGATGGGGGAAACCACAGCGAAAAGACATAGAGTGACTTGTTCAATAATGCAAAGCAAAGTGTTTTCACAATATCATTATGGAGGGCCCAAACTAAACCCTTTGCCATTGAGTTGATGATGACTCAAAACAAAGGCCCAGGCTCCCCTGAGTGCCTGTCCTGGGGGATAGTCATTGTCATGAGCAATCCATCAGGGGCTCTCATAATCACCAGGCATAACAGTACTGTTCAAGTGCTATTTACTGAACACTTACTGAGGGCCAGGCAATGTAAAAACTCCCACAGTCCTCACAACACTATAAGGCCGAGAGAGACTGAGTAACGTGTTTAAGGTCACTTAGCCAGTTAATGGAAATGGACAGCAAGGATTTGAACTCAGATCTGACTGACTACATGGCACAAGCTCTTCACCTCCACAGAGCAGCTGATCTTTTTCTGTGCCCCAGCATCTTCATCTGTACAATGATGTAGCAGAATGAATAATCCCCAAAGTCTCTTCTCGTTAGTATTAGCAACATCAATAATAAATAATCAGCTTATTATTATTTCTACAATTAATAGAACAAAACAGCTACCATACGTTAAGAGTCTACCGAAAGACATTTTGTTGTCCCTGGGTGGTGTTAACAGTTAACCACTCAACTTCTAGACAAAAGGGTGGCGATATGAACCCACCTAGTGGTGTCAGCGAAGGAAGGCTTGGCAACATGCTTCCGTAAAGATTACAGTCAAGAAAAACCTATTGAGCAGTGCCACTCTGTGACACATGGGTCACCATGAGTCGGAATGGACTCTGTGGCAACAGGTTTGGTTTTAGGGATTTGAGGTGTGTATGTGTATGTGTGTGTGTGTGTGTGTGTGTGTATGTGATCTGGGTGAAAGTTTACAGAGAAAATTCATTTTCCATACAGCAGTTCATACATATTTTGTTTCACGACATTAACTGCAATCTCATAATGTAACAGCTCTCTTCCCACTTCCTCCCTGTAGTTACCTCTTCCCTATGTCCTTCTTTCCTTTGCATTCCTGCCCTCTGAGCTAGCTGCCTGTGCAAATACTGTCCTTCTCATCTCCCACGATTGACTCTTCTGAGGAATGTACCTACCTGGTGTAAATGTTCCCCTTCTATGCCTGTCTATTGTTTGACTGGAAGCTCTGGGAGTAAATTCAATTCTAGGCCTGAAGGGTGACTAGGGGCCATAGTTTCAGGGGTTTAACCAAGTTTTAAGGATTTTTTATAAGACATTTACACGAGAAAGCTGGACAATGAACAAGGAGAACCAGAGAAAAATTGATGCATTTGGATTTTGGTGTTGGTGACAAATACTGAATGGTCCATGGGACCATGGACTGCCAGAAGAACAAACTAATCTGTCTTGGACCAAGTACAGCTGGAATGCTCCTTAGAAGCAAGGTTGTTGATGCTTCGTCCCTGAGAAGGAGGGACCAGTCCCTGCAGAAGGACATCATGGTTGGTAAAGTACAGGGCCAGCAA
>NW_006922536.1:203478-203993 GCF_000298275.1 Orycteropus afer afer
AATGGTTGTCTTAGTATACAGTATATAGTGTACCTTTCTATGCATTCAAAACATTACAAAAAAACACTTCCAGATACATTAAAATACCTTTAACACAGTAATAGAATAATAATAATGTTTTGATGCATGTCGCAAACTAGCACCTGTTTATTACACACCATTGTATTTTCCTTCAGTTTTTTATTCAACAGGCTTCACAGGGGTTAGTTTGTAACTACGGATTTGTACGTAGTACATAAATCTGACATTCATGACCTGGGTACTGACTGCAATTCCAATCTTTTCCCTTTGTTCTCTCCACCCTGGGCGGGGGGGAGGGTAACTTTCCTATAGTTGCTACCTATGTGGTTCTTTAGAGTTCTCTATTAGTTACCCTTTCAGTTGCCTAGTAAACAATCTGATTATTAGTTGACAATTCCTTGTATTATTTTCCCTGTTCCGATAACTCTTGTGGTTTATGACTCCTGACTAAGACCCTGCCTGATCAACTAGTCCCCTGGAAGTAGGAAAAGTAG
>NW_006922536.1:205776-216113 GCF_000298275.1 Orycteropus afer afer
ATAATTTGTTATGATCCACACAGTCAAATACTTTTGCATAGTCAGTAAAACACAAGTAAACATCTTTCTGGTATTCTTTGCTTTCAGACAGGATCCATCTGACATCAGCAATGATATCCCTCATTCTATGTCCTCTTCAGAATCCACCTTGCATTTCTGGAAGTTCTCTGTCAATATACTGCTGCAACCATTTTTTAGTTATCTTCAGTAAGATTTTACTTGTGTGTGATATTAAGGATATTGTCCAGTAATTTCCACAATCCGTGGGATTACCTTTCTTTGGAATGGGTACAAATATGGATCTCTTCCAGTCAGTTGGCCAGGTAGCTGTCTTCCAAATCTCTTGGCATAGCCAAGTGAGTGCTTCCAGCACGGCATGTTTGTTGAAACATCTCAATGGGTATTCCGTCAATTCTTGAAGTCTTGTTTTTTGCCAATTCCTTCAATGCAGCTTCAACTTCTTCCTTCAATGCCATTCGTTCTGGATCACATGCCACCTCCTGAAATGGATGAACATCGATCAATTCTTTTTGATACAGTGACTCTGTGCGTTCTGTCCATCTTTTTTTGATGATGCCTGCATCATTCAATATATTGCTCACAGAATCTTTCAATATTGCAACTTGAGGCTTAAAATTTTTTCCTCAGTTCTCTCAGCTTGAGAAATGCCAAGTGTGTTCTTCCCTTTTAGTTTTCTAATTCCAGGTCTCTGCACATTTCATTATAATAACTGGCTTTGTCTTCTCGAGCTGCTCTTTGCAATCTTCTGTTCAGCTCTTGTATCCTGTCACTTCTTCCATTTGCTTTAGCTACTCTCCATTCAAGTCCAAGTGTCACAGTCTCTTCTGACATCCATTTTGGTCTTTTCTTCCTTTCTTGTCTTTTTAATGACCTTTTTCTTTCTTCATGGATGATGTTCTTGATGTCATCCCACAATTCTGGTTTTCAGTCACTGGTGTACAATGGATCATTATCAATTCTTTAGAAGGTCTCTAAATTCAGGAGGTATATGATCAAGGACATATTTTGGCTCTTGTGGACTTGTTTTAATTGTCTTCAGCTTCAAGTTGAACTTGCATATGAGCAGTTGATGGTCTGTTCCACAATCAGCTCCTGGCCTTCTTTTGGCTGAAGATATTGAGCTTCCCCATCACCTTTTGCCACAAATGTAGTCAATCTGATTCTTGTGTACTCCATCTGGTGAAGTCCGTGTGTATAGCTGCCGTTTGTGATGTTGAAAAAAAAGTTATTTGCAATGAAAAAGTCATTGGTCTTGCAACATTGTCTCATGCGCTCTCCAGTGTTATTTCTATCACCAAGGCCACATTTTCCAACTACCAGTGATTCTTCTTTGTTACCAACTTTTGCATTCCAATCACCAGTGATAATCAATAATCTTGATCACATGTTTGGTCAATTTCAGACGGCAGAAGTTGGCAGAAATCTTCAATTTCCGCACCTTTTGCTTTGGTGGTTGGTGCGTAAATTTGAATAGCAGTAGTATTAACTGGTCTTCCTTGCAGGTGTATAAATATTATCCTATCACTGACAGCATCAAACTTCAGGACAGATCTTGAAACAGTCTTTGTGATGATGAATGTCATTCCTTTTCAAACTGTCATTCCTGGCATAGTAGATCATATGGTTGTCTGATTCAATATGGCCCAAATCAGTCCATTTCAGCTCACTAATGCCTAGGATATCCATCTTTATGCATTCCATTTCATTATTTACAGCTCCAACTTTCCTAGATTCATACTTCTTACATTCCATGTTCCAATCATTAAGGACTGTTTGCAGCTGTTTTTTCTCATTTTGAGTTGTGCCACATCAGCAAATGGAGGTCTCGAAAGCTTTACTCTATCCACTTCATTAAGGTTGGCTCTACTCTAAGGAGGCAGCTCTTCCCAAGTCGAATTCTGAGTGCCCTCCGACCGGAGGGGCTCATCTTTGGGCACTGTATTGGACAATGTTACAGGGCTATTCATAAAGTTTTCCAGTAATATATCAGACAGTGTTTCACTGCTATTCATAAGGTTTTCACTGGCCAATTCTTTGAGAAGTAGATGGCCTCTTCCTTCTGAGTCTGTCCTACTCTGGAAGCTCTGCTGAAACTTGTCCAGCATAGTAATCCTGATGACATCTGAAACACCAGTGGCATAGCCTTCAGCCTCTCGGCAACACACAAGCCACCACAGCTGGACAAACTGAGAGACAAGTTTGTCTCCCTTAATTGTGCCAAACCTCTCCGCTCACCTCCTGGTCTGTGTGTCTCCTCCCTCAGCT
Organism: Orycteropus afer afer; assembly: GCF_000298275.1. Lineage (NCBI taxonomy): Eukaryota > Metazoa > Chordata > Mammalia > Tubulidentata > Orycteropodidae > Orycteropus > Orycteropus afer. The sequence goes on from NW_006922536.1 coordinate 208,063, forward strand.
GCTCCAAATCACACCACCGCCAACCCAGCCAGCTTCCTGGTCTGTCTGTCTCTTCCCTCAGGCTGTTCCGAACCGCCACCGCCCCCAGCCAGCTTCCTGGTCTATCTCCTCCATCAGGCTGCTGAGCGTATGTTGCATGGTATGTCGCAAGAAAATAAATATACATGCAGGGGGTCAGCTAGTAAAACAAATAACACATTCAGAGCATTTGCTTTGTGCCAAAGACTGTTGTTCTTAGTGCTTTATGTGGATCATCTAATTTGATTTGATTTAATTCTCTCAACAATCCTATGAGATGTCATTATTATTATTTTACAAATAAAGAAACTTAAGCTCAGAAATAACTTGTTCAGGGTCACATTAGTAATTAGTGGTAGAATGCAGAGTCAAATTCAGACCCATGTAACTCCAGAACCCGGGCTTATAACCATTATGCCATACTACTCAGTATAGTGTTGGGAATCAGCCATAAGGGAGGCAGTATATAGAATCATACCTTCCTCCCACCTCTCCCCTCACCTCATGTTCCCCATTCTCTTTACCTGTTCTGTGCTTCTCCATAGCATCTCTAACCATCTCACTTTCTATAGAGCCTTATGTTTATGTGTTTATTGTCTCTTACCTTATTAGCTAAGCTACATGAGGAGAGGGACATTATCTGTTTTATTCACAGGGGTAAGGCCTGGCAATGGATATTTGCTGAATGAATTAATGAATAAGTATTTTCTAGGGCTGTTGTAATAATACATAATAATTTGCTAGCAATGTAGTTATATAAGTGTTAATAATGTGTTAGCTAATTGACTGATTGACATAAAATGCCTATCACATTGCCTTGTATATAGGAAGCACTCAATAAATAGTAGATGATTTTTTAAAAAAATGAAGTGGTAATAACAGGCAGAAATTTTGTCACTCCAGGCTTACAACGCCTAATGACCAAAAGACTTTCTAATCACATATTTCATTTAAAATTTCTGAAACTACCATGGAAACAGGTTACCATCTCAAACCTCAAGAGCCAACAGGGTTCAGACCCTTAGAACCCGGTCTTTGTTCTCAGTGAGGCCCATCCTGACCACCTTTTTACAATGGAATACTCCCCCATGCCTATTTCCTTCCTTTATTTTTCTCCATAGCACTTATCACCATCTGATATAGTATATATTTTACTTATGTGCTATTGTCTGTCTCCTCCCATTAGAATGTAAGCCTCATAAAGGCTGGGATTTTTGTCTCTTGGGTTAACTTCCATATCCCCTGGGTCTGGAACAGTCCCTGGTACATAGTAGGTGCTCAATAAATATTTGCTGAATGACTAAATGAATGGACAAAATTACCGTTTACTTAAGACTTTCTGATTTGAGTTCATGCTGACTGGCAGCATCTTTTTTATGCTTTGTTTCGTTTTTGTTTTTTAAACAGGAGTTTGTTTGACATTTTAATGAGAAGTTTCATATTCAGAATGAGAATGATGTGGTATTTAAAGACTCTCTGCTTTTGAAATTCTGCTGGCAGAGGCCTCCTGAGAAGGCACCATGAGGAGCAAATACTTAATGTCCCTTTAAGGGGTCCGACATCCAGCCAGGAAGAGACAGAGGCACAAGTGTGATGGAGCTGACTAAAACTAATCCCAATGAACTGGAAAAGACAGAACCACTGAGTGGCAAAAGGCTTTAAACAAGGAGGGAAAAGCTTCTACTGCCCCAGCTGTTCAAAGCCTGATGCGAGTCGGTTATGGCTCAACTCCGGCCTGGGACCACAGTTTTTATTGCTGTTATTTTTGTTTTTATTTATTCTGTATCTGCCATCTGCTACAGTGTATGGATGTGCCAGGAAGATTTCCAACTTCACCAGAAAACCAGTTCAAAGCACATACCCAGCGGACATGAGAGGGTCACAAAGCCAACTTCATGGGCAGCAATCAAGGCAAGGAGCCTATGAGGCTCGCTCATCCACAGACTCTGGCATCCTTGCAGAGCAAGGGCACAAGGCAGAGTCCCTATCCCTGGGAAAGCATTTCTTCAAACCAGGGCTTCTGACCGATTCATTTGGTTCCATCCTAGATGTACTGAATCAGAGTCTACAGCTTAACAAGATTCCCTGGTGATTCTTACCTATATCTCTAAGATTCTCAAGGGGACTTACAAAAATCACCTGGGGCACTTATTAAACTGTGGGTTATGGTTCAGTATATCTGGTGGTATAGTGCCAACCAGAAGGTTGGTGGTTCAAACCAACCAGCTGCTCCGTGGAAGGAAGATGAGGCAATCTACCTTTGTAAAGATTTACTGCCTCAGAAACCCAATGAGGGTTGCTATGAGTTGGAATCTACTCCATGGCAGTGAGTTGGGTTTTGGTTTTGGTTTATGCATACACAGGAACTCTGGTGGTACAGTGGTTAAACCATTGGGCTGCTAACCAAAACATCTGCAGTTCAAACCCACTAGCTGCTCCCTGGGAGAAAGATGAGGCAGTCTGCTTCCATAAAGATTTACAGCCTTGAAAACCCTATGGGGCAGTTCTACTCTGTCTTACAGGGTTGCTATGAGTTGGAATTGACTTGATGGTAGTGGGTTTTTTTGTTTGTTTGTTTAGGTTTTATGTGTATAGTGAAAAATGTGCATACTCAGGATGACGATGGGACTTGGTACAGAAAGCTTCAATGAATAAGGAAGTTGGTGGATGGCAAATACAAGGGTGGGCTAGAAAACAGTAACACCAAAGGGCATGAACTTAGACTGCAGCCACCGCAGACTCAGCAAACATATCTCATTTTGTAAAGATGGGGCTTTTTTTTAATTTTTAAATATTTTCAAATATATGAGAAAATGATAAGAATAGTACAATGTTAATATTTTGTCACATATGCATTCCTTCTCTACACACATATTATCACCATTTCTTCAGTTTCCCTTATTCTAACATAGTTCCTCACACTTCAATGACATGGAAATTTTTGAAGAGTACAGGCCAGTTGTTTTTAAAATGTATCTCGACAGAAATCTTTCTGCTACTCAGGCATGATTACACTCAGGTTCTGTATTTCGGGAATAACAAGTGGCATGTCCTTCTCTGCATTACATCAGGAGGAACATGGTGTTAATTTGTCTCATTATTGGTAATGTTAACTTGATCACTTGGTTAAGGTGGTGTCCACTTGACATTCTCTACTGCAAAGCTACTCTTTTACTCTTTATAATTAAGAAGCAATTTGCAGGGACATGCTTTAAAACTATGTCTCCGAAACATTCACTGAATTTTGCCCAAACCAATTATTTCCATGGTGATTGCAAAATGGTGATTTTTCTAACTCTTTGATTCTTTCTATATTTATTATAATTAGAATTTTTAAACGCCCCACTTAAGGCTCTATTTTATTCAACAGGACAATAGAACAACACAAAGATTACATAAGACCATCTTATAGAAGGCTCCATGAGGAGTGTAATTCTTGGTCACACCAAGAATTGTTCAAGGAAAATGTGAAGCTTTATCAGTAATGACCTTTAATCCTCACTCAGGGAAAACTAAAATTAATTTCTTGACTGCAATTCTGGTTTAGATGTCCCTTGTTATTAATTAAGAGCCCTGGTGGCACAGTGGTTAAAGGCTTGGCTGCTAACTGAAAGGTCAGTGGCTCAAACCCACCAGCTGCTCTGTGGGAGAAAGAGGAAGCAGTCTGCTTCTGTGAAGGTTTACAGCCTTGGAAACCCTATGGGGCAGTTCTACTCGGTCCTGCAGGGTCACTATGCGTCAGAATCGACTCGACAACACTGGGTATGGGTTTTTTGGTCTGTTATTAATTACTGACCTGAACCATAGCATCATTTTTCTTTATATAAGGTCAAATAAGATCACTTAATTTTTGTTTTTTGCAGCTGCTAAAAAGCTAATACAATATAAAGCCATAATCATGCACACACCCACACACACAAAAAATCAGATTACAGGAAATAAGAGGTAATTGGGCCTGAAGTATTATTGCCCTTTCTTAACACTGAGTTGAAATATGCCTCTCTGTAAGAGGGTATTCTTACAATTACAGGGTCCAGCTATAAAGCTAGCTACTTTGTGAGTCGTCTAGTAAAGTCTGGAAGCTGGTAAAAAATAATTTAAATGGAGAGGTGGAAGTCCATATCCTTTAAGCAATACTTTCTACCTTCTAAAGGCTCATGATCCTAGAGTGATATCTAAATAATTCCCTGTCAAAGTCTCAAAACACTTGGTATTTTTAAAGCAGAGGTGGATTAATCAGACAGCAAAGAAAAAAAGACATAAAAATGTATTAATTGGTATAAAGAATAAAAATGTTTTTTTATCATTTATTTCATACAGGCAATACATGTGTTTGCAGTACCAATCCTATATAAACCTCAAGGCCAGCACATTAGCATATCAAAAAGTGAAAAATTAAGAATTGTTATTGAGAGGGATCATAATTTTAAATGAAGAAAGTGTCCTCCTTTTACAAAGGAAATTACTTGTTTAATATGATTCTCAATTGAGAATCAAACAAATCTCAAAACAAAAAATTATGGTATATATGATGTGGGCTGAAAAGAAAGATTTGGCAGTCTTGACATACAAATGATAATTAAAGCCATAAGAGTAGATAATGTTACTCAAGGAGAGCACAGAGTGACAAAATAAGAGGGCCAAGAGGAACCCCAACACTGAAAAGTCAGAGAAAGTGGAGTCCTCATAAACAGTACAAAGAGACAGAAGGAAAGCCAGGTGAATGTGCTGTCACTGAAGCCAAGGGCAACGAGGGTCTTAGAAGACTGTATGTAGGAGCATCAAGTGTTGCCAGGAAGTCAAGCAAAATAAGTACTGAAAATCCCCACTAGACTTCGAGGTCATCCAAGAGCCTGGCAAAATCATTTTCAGTGAAACACGATAGCTATAGAGGTAGGAGGCAGTGGTGTTAAATGCCTCCTTCAGGAGCAAGCTCTGAAGGGGAGGAGAGAGATGGAAGAATAATTAGAGGGGATAAGAGGCCAAGTGAAGACTTTCTTTTTTAAGGAAGGAAGAAAAACAGAAAGGGCAATTTTGGACAACTGGGAAAGTTTGAATATGGACTATATTATTCTATCAGTGCTAAATTTCTTCAGTGTCATATAGTATTGTAATCATGCAAGAGAATACTGCTCTTTTTAGGAGATGCATGCTGAAGTATGTAGAGGATAATATGTCTACAACTTACTTTCAAATGCTGTGAGAGAGAGAGAGGGAGAAGGAGAGAAAGGGGAGAAGAGGAAATGTGGCAAAATATTAACTGGTCAATCTAGGTAAATAGTGGGTATATAGATGTTCATTGCATTCTTTCATCTTCTCTGTAAGTTTGCAGTTTTTTTAAATAAGAAATTAGAGGGGGTATAAAAAGAAAAAAAGTACAATAAAACCAAAAAAGACATGAGAAAATATAGTTTTAAACAAAGTTGGGGAAGGCTGTTAAAATGCTGATGGCTAACAGGGGAGCGAGTAGGAGAGGCAGAAGGAGAAAATCCATGTTCCCACTCCCACCCCCACAGTATCAGCACTTACAGTTAGCCTGTGAGTGACAATGGACTTTAAAGAGCATCTTACCTAATACACACATTTCATTGAGGAGGAAAATGAGGGCAGTCCCAGCTCCTTGTGATTTCTGCTATCCTACAGTGTCAATAAAAATTGCTTGATGGCAATTATAACCAGGAATCCTCCATGAATAACAAGAACAATGGCAAAGGTTCCTCTAAACTTTGAGAAAAATATTTTTAGAACATGCCAAAGATGAAGGAAACAATGTCATTCATTGTTTTTTCCAAGAGGGTCCTAAATTTAAATATACATCACTGTCAAAAATGGGAGTAATGGGGTGGTAGAAGGGAGAGCTCTCGAGTATTTGTGAGTTGCTCCATTGTTAGATTTCTAAACAACTAAATTAACTAAGGGAGCTCTGGTAGCATAGTGGCTAAGGCACTTGACTGCTAACCAGAAGGCTGGTGGTTCAAACCCACCAGCCACTCCTCGGAAGGAAGGTTGGGCAATCCTACTTCCGTAGTGATACTGCCTCGGAAACCCAAGGAGGGGTCGCTATGAGTCAGGGCTGACTCGACGGCACATAACAACAACAACAACAAATTAACTAAAAGTATTATCAAGAATCCTACCAAGAATTAAAGAAATATTTTGTTTGCTATTTAGTATTTTTAAATCTTTAAGTAGAGAAAAAATACTTTTAAAAAGAAAAATCTCCATTAGAGAATTTTTCCCTTTGTCATAGCTTATGCATCAAACTTCAAAGCCAAAAAAGTATAGATAGTCTTTCTAGGCACCTCAGCACTTAGAGAAATTGCATAAGTGCATATCTAAATAGTCTCAAAGGAAGATATAAAAGAAAATACATCATAGTGTTTTCAAAGGGGTCCAAGGTGGGGGAGGGGGAAAGACAAAAGAGTATTAATTCAAAATCCATCAATACAAAATTTTAACTGTAGAGTGAAGTTTGTTATTGTTGCTGTTATGTGCTGTTGAGTCGGACCTGACTCACAGCAACCCCTCCTTGGGTTTCCGAGGCAGTATCACTACGGAAGTAGGCTTGCCCAAACCTTCCTTCCGAGGAGTGGCTGGTGGGTTTGAACCGCCAGCCGTCTGGTTAGCAGGCAAGTGTCTTACCCACTATGCTACCAGAGCTCCTAGAGTGAAGTTTAGGAGAATGAAATTGCAATGTTTGATTTCTGTTATTTGGATAAATTCCAGCTCTATTAGTCAGGGTAGCATATTTGAAGGAGCATGGATTTTGGAATCTGTCAGACATTGTTCCAAATCAGGCTGTCACCAACTAGTGTGTGACTTTGGGCAGTTCTTTAATCTCTCTAAATCTCAATTTCCTCATCTATGAAAAGAGTAATTTCATGGGTTGAATTAAAAAAAAAAAAACTGACTGCTGTCAAGTTGGATCCGACTCATAGCGACCCCTCCTTGGGTATCTGAGGTGGTATCACTGTGCAAGTAGACTGCCCAATCTTCCTTCTGAGGAGTGGCTGGTGGGTTTGAACCGTCAGCCTTCCGGTTAGCAGTCAAATGCCTTAGGCACTAAAAACCTCTGCCAAGAATCTTATATCCAGCAAAACTTTCTGGTTAGCAGTCAAATGCCTTAGTTGTACTATTGGGCATATAACATAGAGAAATGTAATATCTTTGGCAAGGACATACAAAGGAGGTGGGTGTGAGCAGACCTCTACTGGAGTAAGAAAATCATACCAACTGTCAACTCGAGTCCATATAAACAAGTGAAAAGACCCACACAATACGATAGACTTGAAACCATATATCTGATAAGGAACTTGCATCTAGACAACATAAAGAACCCTTACATCAAGAGTTCTGGCAAGATGGCGGACTAGGCAGAAGGACTGCACAGACCCTCCTCAACAAAGAAAAGGGAAACCAATTAACACAGACACAGAAGATAATCTTGGACCCCTGAGCCTTGAAGGGAAGGATACAGAATTGGACTAAACCCCAACTAGCAGAAGAATTTGCGTGAAAATTCCAAAAAAAGGAGACATACGGAGCTGCGGTCTGACAGCGAACTGAGCGCCCTGACAGTACAGGCGGCTCGAAGATTTGCGACTGGTGGTAGGACCTAAGAATTAACCTAAAAATCACCCTGCTAGCTAGAGGCTGCATGGACTGTGCACGGGGGCTGGGGAACAAACGGAGAAGGTGAAGAGAAAGGTGGGCTGAGCTGTGGACTTCAGCCAGGCTGGAGAACGCTGCCATTTTGAAGGTTTAAAAAGCGGTTTGACTATTTTGGATACTTAAAGAGACAGTGCTCTCACAGATTTCTGGGGCTTAAGAACACGTTCTGCTTTCCAGCAAACCCAAGGACACTAGGGGCTGCAAGACTGAAAAGGTACAACATTCTTCTTGTTACTACACCCTATACCTGCTTGGTGAATGGAGGTGTGGCCATCCCCACTCCCACCTATCTTCTGGGCCCACAGGAACTCCATCACAGGCTCTGTGCTCAGACGGAGCCTGGATGCCCTACCCAGTCATCC
>NW_006922536.1:223858-234933 GCF_000298275.1 Orycteropus afer afer
AGTATATGTGAACTGCTGAATGAAAAGTCAATTTACTCTGTAAATCTTCACCCAAATCAAAATAAAATTAAAAAATAGAACCCTTACATCACAATAATATAAGGATAAATAACTCAATTAAAAAATGCACAAAGGATCAGAATAGACATTTCTACTAAGAAGACATACAAATGGCCAATAAACACATGAAAAGATGGCTCAACAACATTAGTCGTCATTGTTGTTGTTGTTAGGTACCATCGAGTCAGTTCTGACCCATAGCGACCCTTTGTGTAACAGAACACAACACTGCCTACTCCTGTGCCAGCCTCACAATCCTTGCTATACCTGAGCCCATCGTTGCAGCCACTGTGTCAATCCACCTCATTGAGGGCCTTCCCCTTTTTCATTGACCCTCCACTTTACCAAACATGATATCCTTCTCCAGGGAATGGTCCCTTCTGACAACATGACCAAAGCAGGTGAGACAAAGTCCGGCCATTTTTGTTTCCAAGGAATATTCCAGCTGCACTTCCTCTGGGACAGATTTGTTCGTTCTTCTGGTAGTCCACGGTACTTTCTGTATTCTTCACCAACACCACAACTCAAACGCATCAACTCTTCTTCAGTCTTCCTTATTCACTGTCCAGCTTGTACATGCATATGACGTGACTGAAAATACCATGGCTTGGGTTCAGTGCACCTTAGTCTTCAAAGAGTCATCTTTGCTCCTCAACACTTTAAAGAGGTCTTTTGCAGATTTGCCCAATGCAATATGTCATCTGATTTCTTGACTGCTACTTCCATTGGTGTTGATTGTGGAACCAAGTAATATGAAATTAGTCATTAGGGAAATGTAAATCAATACTACTGTGAGATGGCACCCCACAGTCACTGGGATGACTATAATCAAAAAGGCAGACAATAATCAGTGTTGGTGGGGATGTGGAGAAATTGGAACACTCCTACATTATTGATGGAAATATAAAATGGTACCGTCACTAGGGAAAACAGTTTGGAAGTTCCTCAAAATGTTAAACATAGAGTTACCATGTTGTTGTTATGTGCCTTTTAGTCAAGAGTTACCATTAAAAAAAAAATCCCTCTTGCCTTTGAGTCTGACTCATACTGACCCTATGGGACAGAGTATAAATATCCCCATGGGGTGTCCAAGGCTGTCAGTGCAGTGCCTGAGGCATTTGACTACTAACCAGAAGGTTAGTGGTTCAAACCCACCAGCCTCTCCATGGAAGGAATATGGGGCAATCTACTTCTGTAAAGATATATTGCCTCAGAAACCCAGTGGGGGTCCCTATGAGTCAGAACTGAATTGATGGCACTGAGCTTGGTATTGTTTTAATCTTTACAGAAACAGATTGCTACATCTTTCTTCTGCTGAGTGGCTGGTGGATTCAAACTGCCAAGCTTTCAGTTAGAAGCTGTTTGGGTTCTCTAGTGCTGATCTAATAGAAAATACCACAAGTGGATGGCTTTTATTCTCTCACAGTTTAGGAGGCGCCTCAACCTTGGGCTTCAGCTCTGGCTCATGCTCCTGGCTCAGTTGAGCTGAAGGGGTCTCTTAACTCAGGCAGCTGCTGGCTGCTAAGGCTGACAAACTCAAGGCAGGCAAGTAAAGTGGCACAGTCCCAAGATATCAAGCATGCAGCAGGCCACTAGTTAAGTCCAGAAAAGGTCTCAAGACCTGCAGACAGCATGGCAGGCCACTAAGATGAAGACTTGGCCAAGTGTACAATCCAGATGTGCCAAAAGCTCAGAGACCTTTCTCTAAGTTTCTCCTTATATACAGAAGCAGACCACATCCCTAAGGCAGCTACTCAGCTGCTCACAGTAGTTCTACCATGGAGTTGATAATCAGTCTCATCATGGGGAGTTAACGACATCCAGCTGCCCAGCCACTCAAAAGCAGGCCCAGCCAAGTTGACACATTAACCTTAACCACCACAGAAGCCAAGCACTTAACTACTGTGCCACCAGGGCTTTTGTGAGAGTTGCCATATGACCCAGTAATTCTACTCCTAGGTATAACCAAGAGAACTGAAAATATATGCTCACGTGAAAACTTGTACATAAATGTTCATAGGAATATCACTCGTAATAGTCAAGAAGTAGAAAAAACCCAAATGTCTTTCAACTGATGAATGTATAAACCAAATGTACTATATCCATGCAATGGAATATTATTCGGCAATAGAAAGGAATTTAGTACTGACCCATGACACACTGATCCATATGATGAGCCTTAGAAACATTATGGTAAATGGAAGAAGCCAGTCACAAAAGAGCACATATTGTAAGACTTTTCTAAGAAACAGGCAAATCCATAGAGACAGAAAGTAGATGAAGGATTGTCTAGGGCCTGGTGAGGTAGTGGGAGGGGAGTGACACTTAACGGGTGTGTTGGATTGGGTTCTCTAGAGAAACACAAAAACCAGCAAAGTATATATATATATATATTTATAGAGAGAGAAAGAGAGAGAGAGAAATTTATCTTAGATAAATGGCTCACAAGCGTGTAGAAGCCGACAAGTTCAAGCTGAAAAGTTCGTCTCTGGAGGGGGATGGGGCCCAGGGCCGTCTGGCTTTCACACGCACGGCAGAGGAGTTCAAGTCACAAAGTTCGTCTCTGGAGAGAGATGGGGCCCGGAGTCGTCTGGTTCCCTTAAGCGCAGCAGAGCCGGGAGAATCAAACTGACACGCAGGATCGCCGTTCCCAACAAAGAATGAATCCGAAAGCCTCCGCGGCGAGCAGCGAGCTGCTTGCTCCAGGAAGTATATAGTCCGGAATGCCGTTCTTCCAGTTTGTCCCTGGGATAGTATTACAGGTAGGCCACACCCCTGGGGAAACTCCCCCTAGACTGACCGGCCGCTTAGGACGCAGTCATGTGATCCATCATGGGAACTACCACTCACAACTGGAGTCCAGCCAAGTTGACACATCTTCAACTATCACAATGGGTTTTTACCCAAAGGGATGAAAATGTTCTAAAACTGATCATGGTCATGGTTATAGAACTCTGTGACTATGCTCAAAACCATTGAATTGTATATTTTAAATAGGTAAATTAGGTGGTATGTGAATTATATCTCAATAAAGCTGCTATTTTCAAAAAGTAATCCATAAATCTAAGCTAATACTGATTCACATGCAACATTTTAAAAGTTTGAAAGTATTTCAGACAGAGAGAATTTACGTTTCCAAGTTGGGTTTGATCTCCTTTTTCAGTCTAAGAAATATGGCTTATTTGGAATAACTGCGGCTAAATCTATATACTACTGCCATGGAGTCTATGCAATTCTGACTCATAACAGCCCTATAAGATAGAGCAGAACTTCCCCATAGGGTTTCCAAGGCTGTAATCCTTATGGGAGCAGATTGCTACATCTCTCTCCCGTGCATGGGCTGGTGGGCTCAAACCACTGACCTTTAGGTTCACAGCAGAGCACTTACCCACTGCAACACCAGGGCTCCTTAAACCTAGATATAAACAGGTAAGTATTGCCCCACCTTCCCTCTGAGGAGAGGCTGGTGGGTTTGAACTGCCAGCCTTCTGGTTAGCAGTCACGTGCCTTAAGCACTACGTCCCCAGAGCTCCTTGCCCACAAATTAATACTATGTAATTAGTTCAGTTGGAGTTTGTGATAGTTGGAGCTGTGTGTCAACTTGGCTGGACCACAATTCTGTGTGGTTTAAGCAGTTTTGATGTGGTTATCCTATGATGGGATCAGATGAATATGTTTTGAGCAGCCAATCCATTGAAAGGGAGTTTCCCTAGGGGTGTGGCTTGCTTCCGGTATATTTACGGACATCCTGGGAAAAGAGACATTCTTCTGTGTATTGGGATTCTGTTGTGCTGCCTACGACTGTCCATGAGCGAACAATCCATCATTCGGCCTGGATATCTTAGATTCGTCATTCGTTGGAGTCAACAGCCACTATACTGCCTGCCAACCTTGAGATCCTCTGCCCCTGTAGCTGCAAGAGTTGGGAAAAGCCTAAAGCTTGACGTTTGATCCAAGAACTTTGGACTTGCCAGCTTCTGTAAGTGTGTGAGCCATTTTCCTAAGATAAATTTCTCTTCCTCTCTCTACATAAGCTTTACTGGTTTTGTTTCTCTAGAGAACCCAGTCTAACACAGAGTTTTTGAAAGATTTAATTCCTGGTGTGCTTAAAGACGTGAAAGAGTTGGTACTTCTCTGGGGTCCTTTGGTACTTTCAGAGAATAGCTTGCTAACTCACCAGCACAAGTCAGCTGGGAGGGAGAACGACATTTGATTCCCCAACGGAAACATCCCACATTAATTAGTGTAGAAGACTCTGCATCCTAAGCACTTCGCCTTAAGCCTGAGTAAACCTCCAAAAACAAACTGTGGAAAAGAAATTGGGAAAATCGTCGATAGCCTTGAATCCAAAGGAATAGGGTTTAAGGGTGAATTGTTCATATTATTATCCCAGCTTATTATTTGTATTTTTATTTGCTTGTGGAGATTAGGTCCCTTAAACACTCAGGTGAATTTCAACTAGATCCCAGTAGCTATGTGAAAGACCTCCAGTACAAAGTAATCAAAGGAAATATCTACTTCTGTAGTGATACCGCCTCGGAAACCCAAGGACAGGTCGCTATGAATCGGATCTGACTCCACGGCAATGGTTGTATTTAATTGGCGTAGTGCCTAAGGCATTTGACTGCTAACCAGAAGGGTGGTGGTTGAAATCCACCAGCCACTCCTTGGAAGGAAGACTGGGCAATCTACTTCTGTAGTGATACCGCCTCGGAAACCCAAGGAGGGGTCACTATGAGTCGGATTCAACTTGATGGCAGTGAGTTTGGTTTTGGCTTAATTATATGGGGAGGAGCAGCCCAAGGCATGTCATCGATATAGAAATAATACACATTTTGGGGAACAAATTCCATCTAGAATAATTTTTAAATATTAGGCAAATCTCATGAAGTTCTGTGTTTAATAGGTATAAAAAATAATTTGATCATTGAGTTATAAAAGCTAATAAAAGCTCAACGATGCTACTCAACGTCACATAGGCAGAGATACAGGTATTTATAAGAGAATTGAATAAACGGCTATAAATTTACACAGTCTTTCCTGTTCTTTGCCACTGAATTTGAAATGGAGGCTTTAGATCGGTACACTTTCAACTGAAATTAAATCAAACAAAATATCTCTTAGGTAATACTTACCAGTGCTTCATAAATTCAAAGCTACACATTCCAAAGGTCACTTTCTATGTTACCCCACTATTTGACCTTCAATTCCAGTGACGATGCATGGTACAAAATCACACAGGGCCACTCAAGAACAGTGAGAATAAATGAAAAAGGCAGAGGGGATACATCTGGCTTTTCATTCGTGGAAACAGGCACATTCCCAGCACTCACCTTTCCGAGTATTCCTATATTCGCGTAAAGCAGAAATGTTACAGCCCATGTCTTCTAAATTGTGTGTGTTCGTGAATTCAACTTCAGATTCCAGACTTTACGCTGCAAGGAGCCACTCCTAGCTGATCCACTTCAGTCATGGACAGTAATGAGGAAGACACATGAGGGAGGAAAGGAAACCAGCAGTTAACAACAAGGTATCTAAGGGGCTGCACAGCAGGACTCATTTTATGCTTCTTCTGAATTGCTATGCGTCATGTGATGTGGAAAATGATCGTACATCATCTAATCCTGGTTTATTTTCCAACACAACACCAGCAGCAGCAGCAACAAGGCAGCTACAGATTGCTTTCTGGTACACATAAATTACAATACCCACATCTAGGTCAGATCCAGCTCTCTATAACATAAAGTATTAAAAAGGAAAATGGAACTGGAAGATCATGCAATTTTCTAACTGAAATAAAGGGAATTGGGATCGAGAAAAGCTGACAAAGCAACTGGGTTTGAAACTTAAGGTAGTTAAATCTATCTGGACTTTTAAAATAAGGAGCTCTGGTGGCACAGTGCCTAAGGCATTTGACTGCTAACCAGAAGGTTGGAAGTTCTAAACCCATCAGCCACTCCCTGGAAAGAAGACCCGGCAATCTACTTCCATAAAGACTTACCGCCTTGGAAACCCAATGGGGATGGCTCTGAGTTGGAATAGACTCAATGGTAGTGGGTTTGGGACTTAAAATTCAAATTGTAGGCTGATTTTGGAACAAAAACAATACTATGACAAAATTCAACAGTTATTTCCCAGAATTAGTCGGGGCGCTTGTTAAAAATAATGGAGTATCAAGATCTCACCCCAAATTAGGAATCATGAGCTGTGTGTGAGCCCTTGTAAACAAGCTCTCCCAGCATTTCTTTGATGTGGTGAAAGACATGTGAAACTGTTCCCTACAGGTTAGTAAATGAGCACAAGTAAGCCCTGCTTATGTGGTAATCTGCCCATGCCAGTGATCGCACATTCTCCTCTACATGCTGTGACCCCTGTTAGGCTTGTAAGTCTGTAGCTTCTGGTGTCTACTCCTCCCCCCGCCACTGTCTCTCTTAAGGAAAATAGTTTTATTATTGAATAAGCATTAATCCAGGATGCGACGATTCATAGGCAATCCATTAAAAACTGGAGCATGACTTGCCCATCTCCTGCCTTTGCTCCATACTCAGAAATTTCTTAAGGTTTACCTGCATTGCCTATGAGGACACAGCCGCTGGGTTTCAAAGTGCCTAGATCAGTGCTCTCAGACCTAAGGACTCCCAAGACTTAACAGGGGAGTTTGCTTCAAAAAATACGGACTCCCAGGCTTCACGTCCAATAACTTGGACTCAAAAGGCCTGTGGCCTGGGAGCCTGCGTTTGAAGTGCACCCTTCAGGGGACTTTGACACAGCAGTCCCCTGTATCTCAGTTTCAGAAGCACTTCTCTCCAACAAGGGCCCTGGTAGTGCAGTGCTTAAACACTCGGCTGCTAACCAAAAGGTGAGTGCTTCCAACTCACCAGCTGCTCCGTGGTAGAAAGAAATGGCAATCTGTTTCTATAAAGATTACAGCCTTGGAAACACTTTGGGGCAGGTCTACTCTAGTCCTATAGTGTTGCTATGAGTCAGAATAAACCCATGGCATGGGCGGGACTCTCCAATAGCATCCTTGTCTCCCGTGGGCCTCCCTCCAAGTTTATACTAGTTCTTCTATCCTTTCTCATGAATATAGGTAAGAACTAGGCATTGAGTTGGCAACACTGATTCAACAATATAAAGTGATATATCTCAACCTCGATTTTCTTTTTACTCCAGGGAAAAATAAAACAACTTCTCTCCCAGGGCATTTGTTTCTCAGCTACTGCAGGACTAGACAGCTAATTAATTAAACAACAAACAAAATTCCACATAAAAGATTCCCTAGAAATTGAAAAGCATCAAGCCTGAGCGTATTCCTGCTAGATGTAAGTTCCACTGGTATTTTTCTTTCTAAACGCCCCTTGAATCTCTGATACCTAGCACTTCTCACATTAAACCCAAATTCACTGCCATTAGTGAAATTCTGACTCATAACCACCCCATAGGGCAGACTGGAACTGCCCATAGGATTTCCAAGCCTGTATATCTTTGCAGACGCAGACTGCCTCATCTTTCTCCCAAGGTGGGTGGAACTGCAGACCTTCAAGTTAGCAGCCAAGTGCTTAACCACTGTTTGTAATAAGTATTTGTGGAATGAATGAATGCATAAACGAATGACTATTTCTAAACAAGAGTCCTTCAAAAAATTGTTATAGTCGTTACTGGGCCATCATTTTGTGAACAGATACATGCTATTGGATCATACAAAGTATTTATTAAATCAGAAAAAAAGGTAGCGCTTATACATCCATTTTTAAGAAAATTTTAAAAATCATGATCAGAAGAAATAATCATTGTTCTGGAATTCTTGTTTACTAGAAAAAAATTGTTATTCAGACTTTTATTATTAAATAAATAAGTTAAAAACTGTTTCCTCCCTTGTTGTTGTGAGGTGCCATCGAGTTGGCTCCAACTCACAGTGACCCAATGTACAACAGAACAAAACACTGCCCCATCCTGTGCCAGCCTCATGATCCGTACTATATCTGAGCCCACTGTTGCAGCCACTATGTCAATGCATCTCGTTGAGGGCCTTCCCCTTTTTCGCTGACCCTCCACTTTACCAAGAATGATATTCTTCTCCAGGGAATTGTCCCTTCTGACAACATGACCAAAGTAAATTAGATGAAATCTGTTCACTCTCCTTCCAAGGAACATTATCTGGCTGCACTTCTTCAAAGACAGAATTATTCGTTCTACTGGCAGTCCATGATACTTGCAGTATTCTTCACCAACACCACAACTCAAAAGCATCAACTCTTGTTTGGCCTTTCTTATTCACTGTCCGGCATTCACATGCACATGAGACGATTGAAAACACCATGACTTCGTTAAGTGCACCTTAGTCTTCAAAGTGACATCTTTGCTCCTCAGCACTTTAAAGAGGTCTTTTGCAGCAGATGTGCCCAGTGCAATATGTTGTCTGATTTCTAGACTGCTGCTTCCATTGATGTTGATGGTGAGATCAAGCAATATGAAATCTTTGACATCAATCTTTTCTTGATCTGTTGTGATGATGCTTATTGGTCAAGTTGTGAAGATTTTTGTTTTCTTTATGTTCGGGTGTAATCCATACTGCAGACTGTAGTCTTTAATCTTCATCAGTAAGTGCTTCAAATCACCTTTACCTGCAGCAAATACAGTTGTGTTGTCTGCATATGGCAAGCTGCTAATGAGTCTTCCTCCAATCGTGATGCCACATTCCTCTTCACATAGTCCAGCTTCTCAGATTATTTGCTCAGTTTACAGATTGAATCAGTATGGTAAAAGGATACAACTCTGACGCACTCCTTTCCTGATTTTAAACCATGCAGTATCCCCTTGTTCTGTATGAATGACAGCCCCCTGCTCTATGTACAGGATTCTCATGAGCACAGTTAAGTGTTCTGAAATTCCCACTCTTCTCAATGTTATCCATAATTTGTTATGATCCACACAGTCAAATCCTTTTGCATACCCAATAAAACACAAATAAACCTCTTTCTGATATTCTTTGCTTTCAGCCAGGATCCATCTGACATCAGCAATGATATCCCTCGTTCCATGTCCTCTTCTGAATCCAGCTTGCATTTCTAGAAGCTCTCTGTCAATATACTGCTGCAACTGTTTTTGAATGATCTTTTTTACTTGCATGTGATATTAATTATATTGCTTGGTAATTTCCACATTCTGTGGGATCACCTTTCTTTGGAATGGGCACAAATATGGATCTCTTGCAATCAGTTGGCCAGGCAGCTGTCTCACAAATTTCTTGCCAGAGATGAGTAAGTGCCTCCAGCGTGGCATCCCTTTATTGAAACATCTCAATGGGTATTCATTCCATCAATTCCTGGAGGCTTGTTTTTGTGTTTGTTTTTACCAATTCCTTCAGTGCGGCTTCAACTTCTTCCTTCAATACCATCGGTTCTTGATCATATACCACTTCCTGAAATAGATGAATATCAGCCAGTTCTTTTTGGTACAGTGACTCTGTGTATTCCTTCCATCGTCTTTTGATGCTTCCTTAATCATTCATTATTTTGCCCATAGAATCTCTCAATATTGCAACTCGAGGCTTGAATTTTTTCTTCAATTCTTTCAGCTTGAGAAATGCCGAGTGTGTTCTTCCCTTTTGGTTTTCTAACTCCAAGTCTTTGTACAGTTCATTATAATAATTGACTTTGTCTTCTTGAGCTGCTCTTTGAAATCTTCTATTCAGCTCTTTTATCTTGTCATTTCTTCCATTTGCTTTAGCTATTCTTCATTCAAGAGCAAGTTTAAGAGTCTCTTCAGACATCCATTTTGGTCTTTTCTTCCTTTCCTGTCTTTTTAACGACCTTTTGCTTTCTTCATGGATGATGTTCTTGATGTCATCCCACAATTCATCTGGTTTTTGGTTACTGGTGTTCAATCAGTCAAATCCAATCTTTATATGGTCTCTAAATTCAGGTGGGATATAATCAAGGTCATGTTTTGGCTCTCATGGACTTGTTTTAATTATCGTCAGCTTCAACTTGAACTTGCACATGAGCAGTTGATGACCTGTTTCACAGTCAGTTCCTCGCTTTGTTTTGCATGAAGATACTGAGCTTCTCCATCTCCTCTTTCCACAGATGTAGTGGATCTGATTCCTGTGTATTGCATCTGATGAAGTCCACATGTATAGCCGCGATTTATGTTGTTGAAAAAAGGTATTTGCAATGAGTAAGTCGCTGGTCTTGCAAAATTCTATCATGTGATCCCCAGTGTCATTTCTATCACCAAGGCCGTATTTTCGATGATTCTTCTCTCTTTCCAACTTTTGCATTCCAATCACCAGTAATAATCAATATATCTTAATTGCATATTGGCCAATTTCAGACTGCAGATGTTGGTAAAAATCTTCAATTTCCTCATCTTCTGCTTTGGTGGTTGCTGCGTAAAGCTGAATACTAGTAGTGTTAACTGGTCTTCCTTGTAGGTGTGTGGATACTATCCTATCACTGACAGCATTGTACTTCATGATAGATCTTGAAACATTCTTTGTGAAGATGAATGCCACGCCATTCCTCTGCAAACTCTCATTCTCAGCATAGCAGATCATATGGTTGTCTCATTCAAAATAGCCCAAACCAGTTCATTTCAGCTCACTAATACGTAGGATATTGATCTTTATGTGTTCCATTTCATTTTGATAACTTCCAATTTTCCTACATTCATACTTCACGTGTTTCATGTTCCACTTATTAATGGATGTTTGCAGCTGTTTCTTCCCATTCTGAGCTGTGCCACATCAGCAAATAGAGATCCTGAAAATTTTACTCCATTAACATCATTAAGGTTAACTCTACATTGAGGAGGCAGCTATTCCCCAATCGTAGTTTGAGTGTCTTCCAACATTAGAGGCTCATCTTCCAGCACTACATTGGACAATGTTTCAGAGCTATTCATAAACTTTTCCAGTAATATATCAGACAGTGTTTCACTGCTATTCATAAGGTTTTCACTGGCCAGTTCTTTGAGAAGTGGATGGCCCCTTCCTTCTTCCGAGTCTGTCTTAG
>NW_006922536.1:235310-236604 GCF_000298275.1 Orycteropus afer afer
ATGATTTGGGGATTTTCCATTATTTGGTAGAATCTAAGCTTCTTCCATTTCCCTCCTTCTGTCAGTGTCACAAAAGGCCTTGGTGCACTAAAGAAGTCTCTGAAGAAATGATATCCTGGAGCCTGAAAAGGGTTCTCAGGTGGTGTGGCATTTATGTGCAATTCACAAAGACCCAATGATACTGAGGTCAGTGCCTTGAGCCACTGGGCTGTATCTTGGGATAGAATAACTTGCAACTTGCCCAGTGCTGCTATCCCCCCCCCCATATACACCAAGGATGGTTTTAAACTATGAACATATAATATTGACTCATCACTGGCACTCACTTCTAATCTGCGAATGGAAAAGCTTCTGTTATAAGGTGTTTTTATCATGGGGGGGGTGGTGACAGGAAGAAATGGAGGGTGGAACTATTTGATTTTGCTCAGTTCTTTTCATCCTAAGCACTTTTTGCTTCCAAAGCTGGAAATACAAGGAAAGAACAAAAGATGGCCCTTTGAGCCAACCCAACCTCTGCCACCAAGTACCCTCTAAGGGCCAGCTGAGCCTCTCCAAGTTGTTCTTACTCATTAAGTTTATTTTATTTCAAAGTACATCTCTATCCAACTCCCACACTTTGGCTCAGCCACCCTGACTTGATTCCACCTCTGGCATTTTAGATGTGAAGTCTATATGGCTCCGGATGCTAAAAACTCAGCTTTTCCTGGAGATGTTGGCTTGTGTAAAAAAATTCCTACTTTAGCTCTGGTTCTGAGGAACCCAAACCCAGAACTTATAGTCATTCAACTAGCACTACCACCATCAAAAGTGGGAGTTAGATAAGGAAGTAGGTCTAATTCATCCCCTTGGATTGTATAGACATTAGCAATGGAGGACATATATATACCTTTTCAGGCTCAGTTTGCAGCATTCTTTGGTATTCAACTTTGAACGTGTAACTGGGTTTTATACCCTGAGGGATGTGGCCTAAATATAGCAAAGCGGCATGGAGTGAGGTAAAGGAGTCCCTTGCAGACTACGCTGGAACGTCCCCTTCCACCACTACTTTTCCAGGAGAGCACTGAAGCATTTGCTTGTGTCTGGGGTCTTATACGAATAAGGGAAGGTCTGTAAGACTGTGTTGGTGGTTATTCCTGAGTCTCATCAGATGAAAGGATAAGATAAAGGAGGATGAGGAATGGATAACCAAACTTTGGTACATTCACACAATGGAATACTATGCAACGCTAAAGAATAATGTAGAATCTGCAGAACACCACATAACGTGGATGAACTTGGAGGACATTATGCTGAG
>NW_006922536.1:238212-239892 GCF_000298275.1 Orycteropus afer afer
AAAGAACAATTCTTCTTAGCTGATGAGTTGGGAGAGAGAGTGCATGGGTGAGTACCCACTGTGGTAGAAGTGTTGAAAAGAAATTGTTTGTTCAAATCTCTTCCTTTGGAATGCTTTGTCTAAGGCCTCCCAGAGACTGAATCCCATGGGTGTCTACAGCTCTGGGATAACTGACGATTTACAAAGAAATGGTCTCTTTATCCCGAGAGCTCTAAGATCTGAAAGTATGCTCTATCAATAATAATAACAACTAAAATCACTACTAATTTTAAGGTACTACTATTTACCCAGCACAGTGTTATTTTTGTTATTACATGCCGTTGAGTCGTCTCTGACTCAGAGCGACCCCTCCTCAGGTTTCTGAGGCAGTATTGCTACGGAAGTAGACTGCTCAATCTTCCTTCAGAGGAGTGGCTGGTGGGTTTGAACCACCAACCTTCTGGTTAGCAGTCAAGTGCCTTAGGCACTACACCACCAGAGCTCCCTACTCCCAGCAGAGTAGGTGCTTCATATTTCTGTTACTTCAGTTAATCTACACAGCAAATCTTCAAGCATGTAACATCATCCCCATAGTAAAGATGAAGAAACAGGCTCAGAAATTAAATATTGTACTCAATGATAGCTCATTACTGGCAGAATTGAACACACAGTCTGCTTAATCATTAAAGAATAAAAATGTCTTTTTTGTCCGCTAAAAGGCCAGCTATGCCTTGGTTTCAAGATCCAGTCTGATCAATTTGCACATGCAGAATTATCTAAGGAGAATTCTGAAACAGTACAAGGAATTCACTTTCCATTTCTTACAGATACTAGAAGGAATCTCCATGGTCCTCTAAGATAACAAGAGGCTAAGGGAGCTAAGAAAAGATTTCTGAATACAAAGTTGTATAGTGGGGTTTGGAAGAACCCCATGAAGAGCTTAGAATGGTTTCTCAAAGGACAATCTAAGTCTGTCTACTTTTCCTCATTTTCTAGCTCCCACCCAAGTAACTACAGGGTTTCTCCAAATATCTCCGTTAAGTGAATTTGAAATAGGCACAAACCAAACCAGACCAAACCATTGCCATTCAGTTGATTCCAACTCCTAACTGACCCTATAGGACAGAGTAGAACTGCTCCATAGAGTTTCCAAGGCTATCATCTTTATGAAGCAGACTGCTACAATTTCTCCCACAAAGCAACTTTTGGGGTCGAACCCCTGGCCTTTTGGTTAGCAGCCGAGCACTTAACCGCTATGCCAACCAGAACAATTTGAAACAGGCACAACCTTTCAGATTACAAAGTCATCTGGTATGCGTTTCTTAAATTATGATAATTGCTTTGCTATCTTCATTTTAAAGACAAATCACTCTGAGACATTTCAAAGCAATAAAATACACTGTAAGGAGTGCATGTGCCCTACACGAGATGTTTCTAATATAGAATTCTGGTTGCCAAAAATACCTAGGAACAAACAAATATATGAACTGTTTCTTCTGCTTGACCAAAGCAAAGGTTCTCCTCACCCAGGTATTTCAAGAGAAACAAAAGTGAGGGGAAAACCTTCCTACAGGAAAGATTCAGAAATCTGAAAGAAAAGAAGTACAATCCCAGCTCTGTCTGGCATCCCCTCTCCCCTACCCACACACTGCACAGGTCTCATATCTCTGCAGCTCTCTGCAGGGAGAGCACGTGCTTAAA
>NW_006922536.1:240079-241929 GCF_000298275.1 Orycteropus afer afer
TCAAGTTCTGGGCCGCTAAGTCAGCACTCACGGGACTGCTTCCAAGGGGACCTAGCTCTGTATAGGCAGGACCAGGCCACTGTTTACATAAACAATCTGCATCGATACTAAGTACACAAGAGAATTTTGGTAAATCAGGGTAGAAGAGTATTCAGTAGCTGAATCTTTAGGTCAACTGAGGATGAGTTTTAGAAATCCCCACAGTGACCTGAGTCCAATTAAGAGAAGGCGGTGGGAAAACGAAACATTCTTCCTTAGGGCTTGACCTTAAAGGTCATGGGGTTTAAGGGGAGCAGCCATTTGGTGCTGTGCTGCAAACTCACTGCTATGACACTTTTATTCCACCAGCCATTCAAGGAGCTGCTTATTGGAGGAACTATCCGTGAAAGGGAGATTCATCTCCCTTATCAGCAGAAGGGAAAGGAAAAGTTGATCTGGGATTTTTCTGAGTTTGAGAAGAAAGACAAGTAAGGTACATTGGAAAAGTGCAAATGGAAATATTTATGATGAATGCCAACAGGCACAGTTCTTCCAGGGCAATTTGGCAGGGTCACCTGCTAAGTGCCCACCAGCCACTCCTCAGAAGGAAGGTTGGGCAATCCTGCTTCTGTAGTGATACTGCCTCGGAAACCCAAGGAGGGGTCGCTATGAGTCAGGGCCAACTCAACGGCACATAACAACAACAACAACCTGCTAAGTGCAACTGCGCAAACTGCCATTTCCCTCCCACACTACTCTTCACTGATGACACACCCTGTGTGGTTTAGAGCTTACTGTCCTCAGGCATTATAAGCTAGCATTTAAACAACTCCAGCCATAATAATTTCATAACCACACCCAAGCTACTCTTTAGCCCAATTCCTTTATGCAATTGAGAGCCACAAGAGATCTAATAAAGTAGTTACCTGGCTTTCTATTTAATCTAATGGAGTTGCTTTAAAAATAACTGGAAAGGCAGCTGTGGGCTTCTGTATCCTATTAGCATATTAAATATTATCAGAGGGCCTCATTATGAGACAATATAACCTGCACAGGTTTCCATGGCAGAGACTCCAAGACCAGGACTGATGATAGCATAATTACCCTGACTCCAAAACACACAGTGGACAATGTAGCTCTATGACTGGGTTTCGTAGCCAGGTGACTATTCACTCCAACGTGATTACAGGGTGGCTCTCTCTAGACACAGTTGTTCAAATGCCACCTTCTCTGTGGAGCTTTTCCTGAATCACCAGAGGGGAATTGGTCAATCTGTCTTCTGGGCTCATAAAGCCATGTGCATTCCCAAAGTGCACTGCAATTTGTCCTTGCCCATGAGAAATCCAAAAGGGGAAGATTCATTTCATTCCTTGGCTATCACAGAACCTAATGTGTAAGAGGTACTCAGCAAATATTTGTTTAATCATAGAAAGAAAGGAAAGGAGAGAAACAACATGGGCTTTAGGTAGTTATTTTAATAGCCAGCCTCTGGATCAGGAATTGGATTGGCTGAGCCCTTTATGTGAATTGCTTAAAGCTTAAAATTTGCTTAAAATCAATTAACTTCGGTAGTTCTTCCATTCTACAGAGAATGCTGAAATCTTACTTTTAGCATCACAAGAAACCCCAAAGCCAGATTCCCGTTGTTAAATGAACCAGCATTGACATATATGAATAAATAAGAAGAAGAAGAACATTCGTTGAGTATTTCCTATGTTTTAGGTACTTGTTAATCTCTACCTGTGTTAGGCTTATTTAATTCTAGAAATTACGATCCCCATTTACACATTCAGAAAGTATAACACAGAGAAACTGGAGCCCAAAGTCAAACAGCAAATGGATGGCAGAGCTGGTATTTCAACTCAGGAACG
>NW_006922536.1:243425-244698 GCF_000298275.1 Orycteropus afer afer
TACTACTATTATTCAAATTTACACACCAACCACCAAAGCCCACAATGAGGAAATTGAATATTTTTACCAACTTCTGCAGTCTGAAATTGACCAAACATGCAATCAAGATATATTGATTATTACTGGTGATTGGAATGTAAAACTTGGAAACAGAAGAATGACCAGTAGTTGGAAAATATAGCCTTGGTCACAGAAATGACACTGGAGATCACAGGATAGAATTCTGCAAGTCCAACTACTTATTCATTGCACATACCTTTTCTCAGTAACATCAACAGTGGCTATACACATGAACCTCGCCAGATAAAATACACAGGAATCGGATTGACTACATCTGTAGCAAGAGGTGATGGAGAAGGTCAGTATCTTCAGCCAAAACAAGGCCAGGAGCTGACTGTGGAACAGACCGTCAATTGCTCATATGTAAGTTCAAATTGAAGTTGAAGATAATAAAACATGCCCATGAGAGCCAAAACATGACCTTGATTATACCCCACCTGAATTTAGAGACCATCTAAAAAGCAGATTTGATGCACTGAACACCAATGACCGAAAACCAAAGGAACTATGGGATGACATCAAGAACATCATCCATGAAGAAAGCAAAATGTCATTAAAAAGACAGGAAAGGAAGAAAAGACCAAAACAGATGTCAGAAGAGACTCTGAAACTTGCTCTTGAATGAAGAGTAGCTAAAGTAAATGGAAGAAATGACAAGATAAAAGCTGAACAGAAGATTTCAAAGAGCAGCTCAAGAAGACAAAGTCATTTATAATAATGAAATATGCAAAGACCTGGAGTTAGAAAACCAAAAGGGAAGAACATGCTTGGCATGTCTCAAGCTGAAAGAACTGAAGAAAATATACAAGCCTCAAGTTGCAATATTGAAAGATTCTATGGGCAAAATAATGAATGATGAAGGAAGTATCAAAAGACGGAAGGAATACACAGTCACTGTACCAAAAAGAATTGGTCAATGTTCATTTATTTCAGGAGGTAGCATATGATCAAGAACCAATGGTACTGAAGGAAGAAGTCGAAGCTATACTGAAGGAATTGGTGAAAAACAAGGCTCTAGGAATTGATGGAACACCACTGAAATGTCTCAACAAACGGATGATGCACTGGAGGCACTTACTTGCCTGTGCGAAGCAATTTGGAAGACAGCTACTTGGCCAAATAATTGCAAGAGATCTATGTCTGATGGTCCTATAAGTTTATGTGAATGACCAGAATTCCCAGGTGTATAGTAGAGCTGACAAGGGGCAAGGTT
>NW_006922536.1:245491-246564 GCF_000298275.1 Orycteropus afer afer
CATTGCGGTAAACTGTGGTCAATGACATGAGACAAAGTATATGTGAACTGCTGTATGGAAAGTGAATTTGCTCTGTAAATCTTCACCCAAATAAAAAAAAAAGAGAGATCTATGTCTGTACCCATTCCAAAGAGAGGTGAGCCAACAGAATGTGGAAATTACTGAACAATATAATTAATATCACATGCAAGTAAAATTTTGCTGAAGATAATTCAAAAATAGCTGCAGCAATATATTGACAGAGAACTTCCAGAAATGGAAGGTAGATTCAGAAGAAGATGTGGAAAGAGGGATATCATTGCTGATGTCAGATGGATCATGGCTGAAAGCAAAGAATACCAGAAAGATGTTTACTTGTATTTCACTGACTATGCAAAAGTATTCGACTGTGTGGATCATAACAAATTATGGTTAACACTGAGGAGGGTGGGATTACCAGAACACTTAATTGTGCTCATGAGGAACCTGTATGTAGACAGAACAAGGGGATACTGGATGGTTCAAAATCAAGAAGAGTATGTTTAAATGCTGAAGTGCAAAGATGTCACTTTGAACACTCAAAAAACTCAAACTCACTGCTGCAGTGGAGTTGGATCTAAGGTGTGCCTAATCCAAGCCATGGTATTTTCAATAGCCTCATAAGCATGTGAAAGCTGGATGATGAATAAGGACGACCAAAGAAGAGTTGATGCTTTTGAGGTGTAGTGTTGGCAAAGAATACTGAAAGTACCATGGACTGCCAGAAGAATGAAGAACTCTGTCCTGGAAGATGTACAGCTGGAATGCTCCTTGGAAACGAGAATGCCTGGGCTTCTCACCTTCTTTGGCCATGTTGTCAGAAGGGACCATTCCCTGCAGAAGGATACCATGCTTGGTGAAGCGAAGGGTTGTCGAAAAAGGGGAAGTTGGCAAAGATTTCACATTACTTGGTTCCAAAATCAACACCAGTAGAAGCAACAGTCAATCCAACAAGATGGATTGACCCAGTGGCTGCAAAAATGAGCTCAGGCATAGCAAGGATTGTGAGGCTGGTGCATGACCGGCCAGTGTTTTGTTCCGTTGTACACAGGGTC
>NW_006922536.1:262863-263315 GCF_000298275.1 Orycteropus afer afer
TGTCAGCAACAAGCATATTTTAGTAAATTTAAGATGCCATTCATTCCAAGAGGTATCATTTTATATACCAGTAAGAAAGAAAAACATTAACCATCTAACTATGACACTCCATCAATTTTAAGGCATATCCCAGTTTCAGAGATGCTAAAATGTGAGAGAGAAAAACAATGTGTGCAACTTAAGAATCCATGAAATATAGGAATTCACATGTTTTCCAAACACAGTGCAGACTCCATGGAATGTGTCTTAGGTTGGATGCTGTTGGAGGCTAGCAGATTGAAAACTCGGTTTAAGTAAAGGGAGCCTGATGATAATCTGATTAGGTTCAGGCTTTAGGAAGATCACTTTGGGGGTCAGATGGTGATGAATTGAGAACAAGTCAGCAGTGGAAAGACCTATCAGGAGGTGGCTAAAATAAGCAGGAGATAGATGATCAGGGTTGAATTAAAGCC
>NW_006922536.1:264656-274118 GCF_000298275.1 Orycteropus afer afer
CATCTGGAGCAAAGAAGAGTGAAGAAAACCAAAGACACAAGGAAACAATTAGTCCAAAGGACTAATGCACCACACAAAACTTAGCCTCCACAACCCTGAGATGAGAAGAATTAGATGGTTCTGAGCTACCACTGCTGACCACTCTGGAAGGGATCACTATAGGAGGTCCTGGATAGAGTGGGGGAAAAATGTGGAGTGAAAACCTCAATATAATAATAATAATAAAGACCAGGCTTACTGATCTCATAGAGACTGGTGGAACCCACGAGACTATGGCTCTTAGACACTCTCTTCAAGCCTGGAATTGAACTTACCCCCATGCGTCAACCCTCAGCCAAACAGACAGGCCTATAAGATGAATAATAACACCAGGGTGGTATGCACTCCTGAGAACAATCAACCACAAAATGAGATCAAAATGGCAACATTTGCCTAGGGACAAAGTTCAGAAGGCAGGAAGGGATGGGAAAGAAAAGTAAACACATGGAGGAAGTGGGAAGAGTGCTGTTACACTGTGGGGATTGCCATCCACGGCACAAAGCAAAATGTATGTGAATAACTGTTGAATGGAAAACCAATTTGCTCTGTAAACTTTCACCCAAATAACAATTAAAAAATAAAAGATATTTTTTATAAAGGGAGGGCAGGTGTGGATCATGAGTATTAAAAAAAGAAAAACACTGCCAGAGAGCTGATTCTGACCCATAGTGACCCTATAGGACAGAGTAGACTGTCCCATAGGGTTTCCAAGGCTGTAATTCTTTGCAGAAGCAGACTGCCTCATCTTTTTCCCACAGAGCACCTGGTGGATTCAAATTACTGATGCTCTTGGTTAGCAGCCAAGTGCTTTACCCACTGTGCCACTAGGACTAATTACCAGGTGTATACTGGAGGAGTGGGAAAAAATAGGGAGTTTAGTTAGGGGTGTGCTAAATTTGAGTGTCTGCGAGATCTCACTGTTGAAAAACCCCACAAGCAGCATGGGTTTACTCACTGCAGTCAAGTCAATTCAACTCATAGCAACCCCTCCTTGGGTTTCCGAGGCAGTATCTCTATGGAAGCAGATTGCCCAATCTTCCTTCTGAGGAGTGGCTGGTGGGTTGGAACTGCCAGCCTTCTGGTTAGCAGTCAAATGCCTTAGGGACTATGCCACCAGCCTGTTTTTAGAGCTCAGGAAATAAAGCAGCTCTGGAGATTCTAAGAGCAACAAATGACCGATAACAGCCAGCAATGAGAGAAGTTAAATTAGCCAGGGAGAGCTTGTAGACTAAGAAGGCAACAGGAGCAAAGCAGAACCCTGAGGAAGAGAGACACTTGCAGGGAACTGAGGAGGAGGAAGGCACAAGCAAAGGAGACTAAAAAAAGAAGTACTCTGGAAAGAGGCCCAAGAGAAAATGGTACTGGAAACTAAGCATTACCATGTAATCTATATATACTTTATCTCTAACCACTAGATAGAAGCAACCTTGGTGATGTACAATTCAGATTTTTAGGGTTACAAGCATTATGCACAGATTCCAAACAGGCTTATCGGAATTGCTTCTTACTTAGAGAGTTGTGATATTTTTAAATACTGCCACAATCTGTTTCTTTAGCTTGTAGGTGCTTACGTTTTTCCCAATCTCAATGTGACAGCTAGCATAAGCCAATGGCAGACCAATGGCAATTCCTTATTCCTTCTTATTTTCCTTCTTCAGGAGCTATTCCAACATAAAAACAAAACATATCTATCTGTTTATGCAAATAACCATCATGACAAAACACTGGGAATTGGGAAGACTAATCGAGGCACCTACAATGGAGCACCATTACAAGACCATCATCAGGTTCATGGGCCAGAGCTCTGTAACAGGTGAGACTGTATGTGATAAGATACTCTGGTCCCTTGGGCCCTAAGAAATCTTCATTTTTTGGTGAGGAAACCAGGCCCAGAGGGATTAAGTGGCCTCACGAACGCCACAGTCTTGTGATTTAGTGGCCAGTAATCTACCCATTGGGAGCTCTGGTAGCATAGTGCCTAAGGCACTTGACTGCTAACCAGAAGGCTGGCGGTTCAAACCCACCAGCCACTCCTCGGAAGGAAGGTTGGGCAATCCTACTTCCGTAGCGATACTGCCTCGGAAACCCAAGGAGGGGTCGCTGTGAGTCGGGGCCGACTCGACGGCACATAACAACAACAACAACAACAATCTACCCATTACATCAATGAACCCAATAAAGATAGCTTCAATATAATCTCTATTAAAGTATTATTACTGCATACATAAAACCTAAAGTCTACAACAGCTGGGTCAAACAACTAAACAAACAGGAAAAAGGTTAACTTTCATTCATATGGTCCCATGCCTACCCAGATTTCATTCAATTAATATGGTCCACGAGGTATCTTTAGCCTTACCTCTAGGTTTTATCACTCCCACACGAGTTCAAGGAAAACAGGCTCCAAGACTATTACTTTGCTGGTTTCTGGATCTTTCAGCCTGACCTGCAGGCTCAGGACACCATCTACCCTCAGATCTTACTTGAGGAGGATGTCTCAGCCTTCTTGGGAATTTTCCAGAGGTAGATTCTAGAATGATTGTTTAACAGGTGGCCTGGGTAACACCACAATGTTGGATACAGATATGCTACCTGCCAACAGACTATAAACTACACAACCTGGATGAGAGAATCACTTCTTGCTTATTGGAAAGGCAGATTCTAGGTTCTTCAAACTTTCTTTCTGCTACCATTATCTCCCTGCCAACCATGTTTGTGTTCGTGAACATGGAAAAGAAAGCATAGTTTGTTTCTTGGAGGAACATAGAAATTATTAGATAAAGCAAGGCCTGGGAGAAATCCATGGTTTTCTTTTCAAAACCCCTGGTATTATTGCCTCAGATAACTCAGAGTTTATGCTGAAAGTTTTAGAGTACTTTTTTCTTTTGGAGCATTTCTTCTTGTTTTGGTTTCATTCATATATTCATTCAACAAATTATGTGCCAGGCCCTGTTCTAGACCCTTAGGATACACCAATGAACAAGAATGATGGTGTCCCTTCCCTCATGAAGTTTATAGCCTATTGGAAAATCAAATAAGTATACAATAAATGTGAAATTTCAGAGAAGTAACCCTACGAGTAGGGAGGTCAAGCAAAGACTTCCCTAAGGAGGAAATCTTTGAACTGACAATTAGGTGAACGTGTTGACAGAGGGATGGAGTCAAGCACTGCTATTGTTAGTTGGCTCTGACTCATGACGACCTTATGCACCGCAGAACAAATATCCCCTGGTCTTGTGCCATCACATTTGAGTTAAGGTTTACTGATCTTTAACTCTTTAACTCTTTAGTTAAGGTTAGTGACAGCAGTCTATGATTTGGGGCCTTTCAAAGGAGAATCTAGGGTTTAACATGTAATTAACCAGGCAAAGAGCCCTGGTTGCACAGTGGTTAAAGCTCTTGGCTACTAACCAAAAGGTCAGCAGTTCACATCCACCAGGTGCTCTGTGGGAGAAAAATGTGGCAGTCTGTAAAGCCCCATCTTCCTTCCAAGGAGTGGCTGGTGGGTTTGAACCTCCAGCCTTCTGGTTAGAGGTCAAATGCCTTAGGCACTACGCTACCAGAGCTCCCTCTGTAAAGAGTACAGCCTTGGAAATCCTATGGAGCAGTTCTACTCTCTTCTACTGGGTCACAATGAGTCAGAGTAGACTCAAAGGCACACAACTAACTAACACACAATTAACTAGGGGAGTCCCTGGGTAGTACAAACGGTTAATGTTCTTGGCTGCTAACCAAAAGGTTGGAGGTTCGAGTCTACCCAGGGGCACTTCGGAAGAAAGACCTGGCAATCTACTTCCGAAAATGCAGACACCGAACACCCTTTGGAGCACAGTTCTACTCTGACATACGTGGGGTCACCATGAGTCAGAATCGACCCAATAGCTACTGGTTTTTTCATTTACTAAAGCTGGAGTTAGGAGCTCTGGTAGCATAGTGCCTAAGGCACTTGACTGCTAACCAGAAGACTGGCGGTTCAAACCCACCAGCCACTCCTCAGAAGGAAGGTTAGGCAATCTACTTCCATAGTGATACTGCCTCGGCAACCCAAGGAGGGGTCGCTATGAGTCAGGGCTGACTCGACGGCACATAACAACAACAACAAAGCTGGAGTTAGTGTTTCCCCAATACTCAAAAGAGTGCACAGTCTGGGAGACCCTTACATAAATGCATTACTCTCTAAAATAGTGCTTCTCAAACTTCAATGAGCTTACATCTCACATGGGGATCTTGGTCAAGCATATTTCATGTGCCCCATTCATGGAGATTCCGATTCAGCAGATCTGAGACGGGTCCATGAATTTGTATTTCCAGTAAGCAGTGGCGTCACCCAATGCAGTAGCTTATGGGCCATCCTTTCCCCCACAGACCTCCTCCTGTACCAGACCACACAGAATTCTTAGTAATGTTTTTGTACTAATGTTACTCATAGATAGTAATTCCTGTATATCACTGGATTTAATGGCAATAGTCATGACATAACCTAGCAAATTAAAATTACACCTTTAATTACAATAGCACATGCAGACAAAAACCACATGATTCAAAGCATCACTGTAATTGGGTAATAATGACAGCTCTGATTGGAGCATATTACCCATTCTAGCCCAGTCAATTCCAATTCATAGCAACCCCATAGGGCATAGTACAACTGCCCCATAGGGTTTCCAAGGCTGTAATTCTTTATGGAAGCAGACTGCCACCTCTTTCTCCCACGGAGTGGCTGGTGGGTTTGAACCATTGATCTTTTGGTTAGCAATTGAGTGCTTAACCACTGTGCCACCAGGGCTCCTTCCTGGAGCACATTAGAAGGTTCAAAATTAGCACAGACTTTTAGCCTTGTAGGTATACTGATACATGTAAGCTGGGCTTACGAAAAATGTTTTTGTTGTTATCATTAACTACAGGGATACTTTTATAAAAAATAATAAATTTCTGCTGCAACACTGCACAAAAATTTTAAACAGTCATTTTGCTGTTACCCCTCTCACAATGCCACCTGGTACAGTCCACACACCGGTACTCCCTTAGTGACACCGCTGCCAATAAGCTCCCAGGGGATGCTGAAGCATACTTTGAGTGGCACTGCCCAACAACACACTATGATTGTTAGTTTTTTTAATTGTTATTGCTTTTTCATTCTACACTTCCAAGAATTTTAAAGTCAAACTTGTGATTTCTATGGTCTATTCAGTAGCTTCACCAAAACAAAAGAATGCTGTAATATATAAATAAAGTAATGCCATGAGCTAAAGAGTTTAAATGGAGCTCTGGTAGCATAGTGGCTAAAGCACTTGACTGCTAACCAGAAGGCTGGCGGTTCAAACCCACCAGCCACTCCTCGGAAGGAAGGTTGGGCAATCCTACTTCCGTAGTGATACTGCCTCGGAAACCCAAGGAGGGGTCGCTATGAGTCGGGGCTGACTCGACGGCACATAACAACAACAACAACAAAAGAGTTTAAATATTTATAAAGAATGAGAAAAAACAACAATGCTGAGCAAACTAAGGTATCAATGATGTAGTTAAACTTCACTAATTTACCCCATGAGGTGAATTATTATTAACTTAGTGGAAAGTCAGATTTGCAAAGCACTTTTAAAGAAAAGTAACATAAATTTAACCTGATGTAACTAAGGAAAAGAAATTTCTGTACCTATAATTAATCTTCTACTTAGTAGGTAAGTGAGAGCTCCCTGTAATTAACACTTTCATTTTTAAAATGAAGCTCTGGATTTTTTTTATGATATGAGGTAAAAATAGCCCCCTTTTTAGGTCTCTGTTACTTACCACTGAATGCATTGTTTCTGCTGGCGTGGCTATGTGAAAAGAAGAATACTATGAAAACAAGTTGGTGAGAGGTCCAAGATTTTCTTGAATTGTTTTTCCTGAGAAGTTCATGAGATTAATATATGGCCTACACCAACATACTGTCATTTTGAAAACTTAAAAATGAACTTTTCTGCTCACAAAAGAGTTAAGAAGATTAGGAAAGGGGACCAGGAGTAAATTGTTGTTACAGGCAATCTCCAGGTTATGAATGTATGACTTACATACAAGCTTGTAGTGAGGAACCAAACTCCATAAAGCTTATTACAAAGAGTCTCCAGATTACAGATGAGTTCCATTCCTAAATTTCTCTGTAAGTTGAATTTGTAGGTAAGTCAGAACAGTTAAGTCAAACATTTGCCCTAGTATATAGTTTATAGTATACTTTTCTATGCATAAAAGACATTAAGGAAACATTTCAAGATACACTAAAAGATCTTTAACATAATAATGTAGTACTATAAATTGGGCAATCTACTTCCGTAGTGATACTGCCTCGGAAACCCAAGGAGGGGTCGCTATGAGTCGGGTCCGACTCACGGCAAACAACAACAACATTAATCATAAAAGGAGCTCTGGTGGTGCAATGCCTAAGGCATTTGACTGCTAACCAGAAGGTTGGTGGTTCAAACCCATCAGCAACTCTTTGGAAGGAAGACTGGGCAATCTACTTCCATAGAGATACCGCCCCAGAAACCCAAGGAGGGGTCTCTATGAGTCAGGATCGAATCGAAGGCAGTGAGTTTGGTTTTTGATTTGAGTGATCTAAAGGTTGGTTCTTCCAACCCACCCAGCAGCTCCACGGAAAAAAGGTCTGATGAACTGCTTCCTTAAAGATTATAGCCAAGAGGGACTTCCAGTAAGATGGAGGAATAGGCAGACAAGTGACACAGACCCTCTTCAACAAAGAAAAGAAAAACCAGAACAGAAAAACAGAAGATAATCCTAGAGCCCTGAGCAGTGGATTAGGCACCAACTAGTGAAAAAAGCTGAATGAAAACAGTGAGTACAGAGACAGTCGGAACTGCGGACTGTCAGCTATTCTGACAGGACCAACAGCCTGAATATTTCCAAGCAGTGTTGGGACCTAAGAATTGACTTAAAGATCAGCCCTGGTCACCAAGGGCTGCAGGAACGACTGCACTGGTAGCCTATGTATGACTAGGAAGGAAAACAGCAAGGAGGGAAACAACCTGAGCTGTTGACTTTTCACTGTCCAGAGGGTGCAGCCATTTTGGATATTTAAAGTGATGGAGGGCGCAGCCATTTTGAATGTTTATAAGCAGCAGCCACTTTGGATATTTAAAGTGACCGGAGACACAGCCATTTTTAATGTTTACAAGCGGTGGCCATTTTGCATTTTAAACTGATAGCATTCTCACTTGGATTCCAGGGACCTAAGAATAGGCTGTTTGCCAAGGTCGGCAGGGACATATGAGAGGCTGACAACAGGAGAGGAGACAGGTGGTGAGAGTATAAGTGCTGTCAACTAGTGAACAGAGGAGCGCAGCATAGTACTCTGCTTACGTAGATAACATACAAACAAAATAAAGACAACGAAAATCGTGGGCAAGTCACTCCAACATACAATCACCAATTAAATATAAACACAAAAAGTCACAATGCCTCAGAGACAAGAGAGCATCACAGTGAACACAAAGAAGCAAGACAAAGCAGGAGAAACAAGGGACCAGGATATGAACCCAACACATATCCCTGAGGAAGATGCAGTATTGGAACTCGCTGATAAAGAAGTCAAAAGAATTTTATTTAGGTATCTTCAGTGAATTGAGAGGCAGATCAAGGAAAACACAGAGAAAATCCTAGAACAATTTCAAAAGACAATACAAGAACAAAATGACAAAACAAATGAAAAATTATAAATGATACAAAATCTACACACAGAAATCCAGAAGACTGACACTAAATTTTCAGAAATAGGTAAGACACTGAATGGGCAAAAGAGCTGAACTGAATCAACGGAAGACAGAATCAGGGAGATTGAAGGCAAATACTTACACACTTCTTTGGAAAGGGATCAATCAGAAAAAAAGATCAAAACAAAATGAAGAAAGCCTAAGGTTCATGTGGAATACCATCAAAAGGAATAATCTATGTGTCATCGGAATTCCAGAACAGGACGAGAAAAGTAAAACCACAGAGAAAATTGTCGAAGATGTGCTGGAAGATAATTTTCCTGGTATGATGAAAGATAAGAATATATCCATTCAGAAAAAAAAAAAAGAATATATCCATTCAGGAAGTCCAACGAACCCCAAACAGGATAGATCCCAAAAGAAAATCACCCAGACATATCATCATCAAACTCACCAAAACCAAAGACAAAGAAAGAATCATGAGAGCAACTCAGGAAAAATGAAAAGTTACCTACAAGGGGCAACCAATAAGACTAAGTTCGGATTTCTCAGCGGAAACCATACAGGCAAGAAGACAATAATGGGATGGCATATATAAAACCCTGAAAGAGAAAAATTTCCAACCAAGAATTATGTACTCAGCAAAACTGTCCCTCAAATATGATGGTGAAATTAGGACATTTTCAGATAAGCAGAAATTAAGCGAATTTGTTAAAACCAGAACAATCTTACAAGAGATGCTAAAGGGAGCCCTTTGGACAGAGAAGAAACAACAGGCAGCAACGACTGACAATTAACACACATGATGATATAACCCAGAAACCAACCCAGCTATGGAAGTATCCAAAGTAAATAAGCCTATGAGATTATAAACAGGGAACCAGAGACATCAATTGACAAAAGAGGATAACTACAAACCAAAAAGAGGGAAAAGACTGTGTAGTTACACAACATCTAGATGGTAGGGAAGTCAAGACAACTATAAGATAGAACGGACTCTTCTACACTTGGGAAGAAAACTATAAATCACAGGGTAACCTCAAAGAAAAATGACAAACCTTCACATCAAAATTAAAAAGAGGACAGCATAAATATTCAGCAAATACTAAAACAACAGCAACAAAGGAAGTGATAACACGATTCATCAACAAAACAAGCTCAGCATAGAAAATTATATGGAACAAAGAAATTGACACCACAAAAAAGCACATAACAAAAATGACAGCAACAAATTTGTATTTGCCAATAATTACATATCTGGCAAGGGACTTATCTCTAAGATTTATAGAAAACTTCAACGCCTCAACACCAAAGGAATTAACAATCCAATTGAAAAATGGGCAGAAGACATGAATAGACACTTCACCAAGGAGGATATTCAGGTGGCCAGCAAATACATGAAGAGATGCTCACAATCACTGGCCATAAGAAAGATGCAAATCAAAATAACAATGAGATACCATCTCACCCCAGCACTGATGGCAAGGTTCAACAAGACAGAAAATAACAAATGCTGGCGGGGATATGGAGAGATTGGGACTGTCATACACTGCTGGTGTGGGACTGTGAAGTAATACAACTACTGTGGAGAGCAATACGGCAATTCCTTAGAAATCTGGAATTGGAGATATCATTTGACCCAGCAATCCCATTACTAGGATATATCCTAGAGAGGTGAGAGCCAGGATAGGAACAGATAGATATATGCACACTCATGTTC
>NW_006922536.1:275706-276689 GCF_000298275.1 Orycteropus afer afer
TTTTTTTTTTTTGGTTAGCAGCCCAGTGTTTCACCAGTGTACCACCAGAGCTCCTTGGAGCCATTTACAGGCATGTCTTATTTCGTGTACAGTTGAATCCATCTGGAAATCTACATAAGACAGGAAGTGGTGTGGAAGTAGAGCAGCCAATTTCATTTCCATTGCCAGTTAGCATTGGCTGGGTGCTGCCATCAGACATCTCCTCTGAAATGGGATTCTTTAGGAATGGGGATAGTTGAATTGTTCTGGGCTCAATTACAGAGCCCCAGGGGACTGACTAGAAACTAGGGGTATCTCAAGACGTGTGGAAAAAAAAAGGGGGAAACAAAGTATTTTGAGCTGGTCCATTTCTCTCTGAAGTGGCTATCTCTATAAAATCTAATGTCATTAAACGTGGCTGTAGGTGATCTTGGACTTATAGACAGCTGGTCTTAAGAGGGATATACCACAGGAGGCCTTCTTTACTATTAGACAGGCTTTTGCAGATCACCTGTCCCACCTGCCTTCTCTTCTTTTGAGTTTCTCCTTTAAGAGAGAGAAAATAGGGCCATACTTAAATCCAATAACATCCTAGATCAGGATAATCATACCACACACCATTGTCATCCAATGACATCTTGCAATAAATTAGTCCTTTGGGTTAATTAATGTTTTATAAACTCCTTGAGATGGGATCATGCCATATACTTTTCTTAAAAACTCCCCTCACTGCTTAAAATTGTGCTTGACTAGAACACATGACAGTCCCTCAGCAGCTGGTGGGAAGGGTAAAGGCATTGTTCCTGGCTTTGGAGTCACCAAGGCCTTCTCTAATAGTTTGTCTTCATAAACAAGTGGACTAGTGAATCAGCTCAGATGATGTAATGCCTTGGTAACAACTCAAAATCTTAGTGGCTTACAATAATAAAGGTTTATTTTTCACTCCCATTATGGGTCCACTGCAGGTTGGCTGGGGAGCTCTGGTAGCATAGTGGCTAAGGCAC
>NW_006922536.1:277355-279037 GCF_000298275.1 Orycteropus afer afer
AAGGCATTTGACTGCTAACCAGAAGGTTGGTGGTTCAAACCCACCAGCCACTCCAGGGAAGGAAGATGGGGCAATCTACTTCCATAAAGATTTACTGCCTCCGAAACCTAATGGTGGTTGCTATGAGTTGGGATCAACTCAATAACAGTGGGTTGGGCTGGGTTTTTTTTTTTTTTTTTTCAGTTTTTGAGGCACAATTTGGGTTCTGTGGGATACAGTAGTAAAGAAACAAAATCCATGCCCTCATGAAACTTTCATTCTAGTTGGGGACTGTGGGCACAGACTATCAACTAAATAAATAAGTAAATATCTAGAAACTTAGATGGTGATAAGTACTGTAGAGAAAAATATAGCAGGAAAAGGGGAAACCACATTTCCGGGATGAATGGAAAAGGATAACAATGATTTTATACAGAGCAGTTTGGAAAGGCAAACACTTGAACAAGGTGAGGGAACATGTCTTGGGATAACCTGAGAAAAAAGCATTCAAGGCTGAGAGAACAGCAGGTGCAAAGGTCCTAAGGCAGAAGTGGTTGAGTGTGTTTAATGAAGAGCAAGGAGGCAAGTATGACTGGAATGGAGTAAAAGAACCGGCAAAGTATAAAACCCTACTTCCATCAAGTCAATTCCAACTCACAGCAACCCTCATTAGGTTTCCAAGTCTGCAAATCTTTACAGAAGTAGATTGCCTCATCTTCCTCCTGCAGAGCAGCTGGTAGGTTTGAACTACCAACCTTCTGCTTAGCAGCCAACTGCCTTGCCCACTACACCACCAGAGTTCCTTACACATAATCAGAGCAGTGATAAGGTAGGAGATGAATCATGCAGAACCTTCTAGGCCACTGTAAGGCTTTGCCTTTCATTCTAATTAAGATGGGGAGCCACTGAAGGGGTTTGAGCAGACAAGTGACAAGGTTTAATTTAAGTCTTTAAAGGATCACTCTGCCTACTACGTGGAAAATAGCCTACAGGGAACAAAGTACAGAAGCCAAGAGTCTAATACATCAGGCTACTGGCAATAATCCAGGCAAAAAGTGATGGTGTTTCTGATTAGGGTGGTAACAGGGGAGATGGTAGAAAGTGATCAGATTCTAGATAAGTCTTGAAGGTGGAGCCAACAGTATTTGCTATTGAGATGAGATGTAGAGTCTGAGAAAAAGGAAGACTCAAGTAGGATTCCAAGGTTTGGAGCCTAAGTAATTGGAAAGATGAAGTTGTCAGTATCTGAAATAAGGAAGACTGAGAGAGCAGCAGATTTAAGAAGTGGAGATCAGAAGTTTAGATATAGACATGATAGACTGAAGATGTCTATCAGATGTCTAAATGGAGATGAGGAGTAGGTAGGGTTGAAGTTGGGGAGAAAAGTTTGGACTAAACCCAAACCCACTGCCGTCAAGTCAATTCTGACTCATAACAGCCCTACAGGACAGAGGAGGACTGCCCCGTTGGGTTTCCAAGGCTGCCAATCTTTACAGAAGCAGACTGCCTCATCTTTCTCCCACGGAGCATCTGGTGGGCTTAAACCACGAACCTCTTGGTTAACAGCAAAATACTTCAACCATTATGCCACCGGAGTTCCTTGAACCAGTACTTGTTGTTGTTTGCCGTCGAGTCGGCCCCGACTCATAGCGACCCCTCCTTGGGTTTCTGAGGCAGTATCACTACGGAAGTAGGATTGCCCA
>NW_006922536.1:281792-300691 GCF_000298275.1 Orycteropus afer afer
AGTGATACTGCCTCGGAAACCCAAGGAGGGGTCACTATGAGTCGGGTTTGACTGGACGGCACATAACAACAACAATGTGGAGATCATGGGTGACCTTGATCAGAGGAGTTTAGGAGAAGTGGTGGGAGCAAGAGTCATTGGGAGGAGAGGAACTGGAGAAAGGAGATGTAGACAAATCTTTCTAAGAGTCTTCCTATAAAAGAAAGCAGAGAAATAGGAGTAGTTAGAGGAGAAATGGGATTAAAATTTTGTTATTTTAATAATGAGAGAAACAACAGCATGCTTTTTAGCCAATGCGAGTGATCTAGTAAAGAGGGGGAACGTACTGATGTGGGAGCAAGAGGGGAGAATTGCTGGAGTGATTTCCTTGAGTAGGAAAGAGCAGGGGGATCTAGTGCACAAGCAGAAAAATAAAAAACAAACTCACTGACTCAATTCTGACTCTTAGAGACCCAACAGGACAGAATTGTTGTTGTTGTTGTTATATGCCGTTGAGTCGGACCTGACTCATAGCGACCCCTCCTTGGGTTTCTGAGACAGTATCACTATGGAAGTAGATTGCCCAACCTTCCTTCCAAAGAGTGGCTGGTGGGTTTGAACCACCAGCCTTCTGGTTAGCAGTCAAGTGCCTTAGGCACTACGTTACCAGATAGGACAGAATAGAACCACTCTATCGTAGGGTTTCCAAGATTGTAAATCTTTATGGAAGAAGACTGCCTCATCTGTCTCCCAAGCAGCAGAAGGTAGGTTCAAACCACTAACCTTTTGACTAGCAGCGAATGCTTTAACCACTACACCACCAGAGCTCCTTCTGGCATTATTGGGTAATTCTTGGTTGTGGGGGCTGTCCTGTGTACTGTCAATGTATCCCTGGCCTCAACCCATTAGATGCCAGTAGCACACCCCCTCCCCCCAAAAGTGTCTCTCCCCAAACCAAGCCCACTGCCATCAAGTCGATTCTAACTCACAGCAATCCCACAGGACAGAGTAGAACTGCCCCATGAAGTTTCCAAGGCTGTAAATCTTTACAGAAGCAGACTGCCACATCCTTCTCCCTCAGAAGGCTGATGGGTTCAATGCTCCAACCTTTCCAAAGAAGCCCCACGATCCCCCCCCCCCTTAAGGGACATTTCAGCCTGGATGTGTTTTTCATGGGCCATATTCATAGGCAGAATAGGGAGTGAATTGGGTTTGACAGAGATTGTGGTTTTGCCAACAAGTACAAGGAAGCAACAAAGAGGCAAACAAAACAAAACCGAACCGAAACGAAACTCACTGCTGTTGAGTCAGATCCGACTCACAGCGACCCCTCCTTGGGTTTCCAAGGCAGTATCACTAGGAAGTAGATTGCTCAACCTTCCTTCCCAGGAGTGGCTGGTGGGCTTGAACCGCCAACCTTCTGGTTAGCAGTCAAATAATGCCTTAGACACCACGCCACCGGAGGCTCCTCCAGAGCTCTCAGAGAGCCCAAAATGGTTCTAAATGGGTCTTCAAGCTTTAGGATAGTGAGCAATGGCGAACATCTATCCAGAGGCATTAGGGAGGGCAAATGACATTTACGATGACAACCAAGACGCGAGACCATCCAGGCACCCCCTTTAAGGGAGGGCGAGCACGGGCTTCGGACTATGGAACCTTCTGGAAGCACAGCAGCAGCTGCAGGGGCCATACCCCGCACCCACTGCGGTGAATGCTCTGCTGGCACCGTCCTGAAATCCTCAGTCACTTAAGAACACCAGTTTGCCTCTACATTTTGCACTGGGCCCCTCAAATCGCTTCATCCACCCACAGCCATAATGGAGGCTTGGCCCGTCCACACCACACCGCCTACCCCCACACCGTGCTGGGAGCCCATTAACCCAGACCAATAAGCCCAAAGCAAACTCCAGCAATTATGAGACGCTCTGCGGCTTCAGAGCGGGGACAGTGCTGTGGAAAAGATCAGGGGAGTTTCAGAGGCCTGCGACTAACCCGAGGATTTTTCAACCCCTGGCAAAATATACCCCATAGTAAAAGTACTACAGCCGGCCGCGCCAAAAGCCCGCGCTGCCGGAATCTTTGGGTCCAAGTGGAGATCCTTTCCCCCGCCCCCCCCTCCCCCGGCTCCCGACCCCAGGCCTCAGGGCTGCCACAAGGGGAGACGGCCTGCTTTCCGACGCGGGTAACTCGCCCGGGCCACGAGGCTCAGTGTCGCGAAGGGAGAAATGAGGAAAGTGAGGTTCCCTCACGGCTGCGGGGAGCTGCTCGAACACCCCGCGCCCCGGACGCCGCGACTGAGGGAAAGACTGGGTGCAGGTGACTAGGTGGCGCGCTCATCTAACCTGAGGCCCAGGCCTCGCCCTGGTCACTGGGGCCACAAGCCTAGTGGCAGAGAGTGGGAGCCGCCCTAACTCCGAAGCCGAGACGAAGACTCCAGCCACCGCGCCTCAGAGGCGTTAACGGACAGGCGGGGCTAGAAACTGCGTAGGGTGTGGGGCTAGGACGTAAAGGGGGCTGCGGCATGGGGGTGGGGCTAGGACGTAGAGGGGGCTGCGGCGTGGGTGTGGGGCTACAGCGTAGGGGGTGGGGCTACGGCTTAGGGGGCGGGGCTACGGCCGAACGTCAAGTCTGATGCATAACCATGAATAAAGAAATGACAGCCCCCAAGCACTGTCAGGTTCCATAGTGTAGTGGTTATCACGTCTGCTTTACACGCAGAAGATCCTGGGTTCGAGCCCCAGTGGGACCATGATGTTTTCCATGTTTCCCTTAATACTTAGTGGGCGAAAATTGAAAGGCAAAGACAAAATTACTATCTTGCTGTATTTTTCTTGTACGTTTTCATCGCAGAAGCGAAATGACAGATATCCTCTCCCCTGATCCTTCTACACCGCGACCGCCACCGTCTGACCTGTGAAATAACCAAGCTCAGCCCTCTTGGCTGAGCCGAGTCGCCTCTTATTTCTTCTGGGACAATTGGCTGCTCGAGGGAAGAAAACAACCCGGACAAGTGAGGACAGAACGGTTCCCAAGAGCCTCCAAGTAAAACAAGGCAAGAGAGCGTCGCTTTCATTGCAATTGAATTATTAAAAGTCCTGACATTTTTCATTAAACTCTAAAATACAGAAAATACAAAGTAGAGAAGAAAACAAAAACCCACAGTTCTCTTCTTTATGTTGTTACTCGGTTCCCACTCATAGCCACGCTGTGTTCAACCGAAGGAAACGCTGCCAGGTCCTTCACCACCCTCACAATCGTTGCTATATTTGAGCCCAGGGTTGCAGCCACTGCATCAATTCATCTCGTTCATGGTCTTCCTCTTTTGTGCTGACCCTCCGTTTTGCCAAGC
The DNA here is from genome assembly GCF_000298275.1 of Orycteropus afer afer. Classification (NCBI taxonomy): domain Eukaryota; kingdom Metazoa; phylum Chordata; class Mammalia; order Tubulidentata; family Orycteropodidae; genus Orycteropus; species Orycteropus afer. The sequence goes on from NW_006922536.1 coordinate 285,121, forward strand.
ATGGTATCCTTCTCCAGGGACTGGTCCCTCGTGACAACATGCCCAAAGTACGTGAGAGGAAATTTCGCCATCCTGGCTTATAAGGAGCATGCTGTCTGTATTTTCTTCCAAGACAGTTTCGTTCATTCTTCTGGCAGTCCATAGTATAGCCAATACTCTTCACCAACACCATAATGCAAAGGCATCGATTTTTCTTCGGTCTTCCTTATTCATTGTCCAGCTTTCGCAGGCATATGAGGTGATTGAAAATACCATGGCTTGGGTCAGACACACCTTAGTTTTTAAAGTGACATCTTTCCTTTTGAACACTTTAAAGAGGTCTTTCGCCTGATGCAATACGTCATTTGATTTCTTGACTGCTTCTACCATGGGCACGGATTGTGGATCCAAGTAAAATGAAATCTTTGACAGCATCAATAAAGCAGTAGGGTTTGTTGAACAGACATTCAACTGCTTAATGAAGAATCTAATTACAGAGTCGAATAAAGGTCGGGCTTATAGACATCCAGTAAGTGCTGTCTGAACCGTTACTCTAGTCCCTCTTGTTCCTCTTTATTAAGTAAACGGAGCCCTGCTGGTGTAAGGAGCTCTGGGGGCATAGTGCCTAAGGCACTTAACTGCTAACCAGAAGGCTGGCTGTTCAAACCCACCAGCCACTCCTCGGAAGGCAGGTTGGGCAATCTACTTCCGTAGAGGTAGTGGAGGGGGCTGCCTTGGAAACCCAAGGAGGGGACGCTGTGAGTTGGAATCTACTCCACAGCAGTGAGCTTGGTTTTCTTCATGTGAGAGGGGCTTGTTATGATTATTTCGAAGCTCTGCTGGTACAGTGGTTAAAGCATTCAGCTGCTAACCAAAAAGTCGGCGGTTTAAACCCACCAGCCCCTCTGTGGAAGATGGATGAGGCCGTCTGCTCCCCCTAAAGATTTACAGCCTTGGAAACTCCATGGGGCACTTGTACTCTGTCCTACAGAGGTGCTATTAGTGAGAATCAACTCCAAGGCAGTGGGTTCTTTGGTATTATGATTATTATTTTTAATGGCCGTTTTTAATCTTTGACAAGCGGAATCGAGGAAAGGTGTTTGGGACCTTGTGGGGCCTGAAGGTGTGGGTCGGGGGCGATGGGGTGGTGGTGGCAAAGAACTAAATGAGGGAGGAGCAACCCGGTCTTTTTTTTCCGATATTTGCCCATATGGTTCTGCTCAGTGTATACATTTGCATGGGAGCCCTGGCGGCGTGGTGCCTAAGGTACTCGACTGCTAACCAGAAGGCTGGTGAACTCCTCAGAAGGCAGGTGGTTCAAACCCACCAGCCACTCCTCAGAAGGCAGGTTGGGCGATTTACTTCCGTAGTGATACCACCTCCGAAACCCATGAGTCGGCTCTGACTCAACAGCACGTAACAACACCAATGTGGGAAGAAATTGACTTGATGGCAGTGGGTCTGGTTTAGTTTTGGAATTATTCAAAAACAATTGGCTGCTAACTGAAAGGTTGGAAATTTGAATCATGGTTCTCTCACAGAGCACCTCGTGGGTTCAAACTGCTGACCTTTTTTTGATTAGCAGAAGAGTGCTTTAACCACTGTGCCATCAGGGCTCCTTTCATAAAGATTGCAACCTAGAAAACATTACGGGGCAGGTCTACTCTGTCCCGAAGGGTTGCTATGAGTCAGAATCGATTCTCAGCCACACAACAACAAAAATTGTGTCAGGCACTGTTGTAAACATTTTGCATATACCATCCCATATAATTCTCAAAATAACTCTGTGAGGTTGGAATTATTATCACCATTTTTTACAGATGAGAAAATTGATGCACACAAACGTTAAGTAACTTGTCCAAAGTCATATAGCCGGTAAGAGTGGTAGGATGTCGATTTGTGCACAGTGGGGCTGAGAACCTGTGCACTTCGGAGCTATGCTGTCTCTCATAATTTACTCAACTGCTCCTCTAATCTTGGTCTTTCGGATTGTTTCTAATCTTCTGTTATTATAAGGAATATGACAATGTACATCTTTATGGGTAACTGTCCCCCCTCCCAAATTTAGCATGTTACTGAGTGGTAACATGGTATGAACATGATGCTAAGTTGCTTCCTAAGTGGAGAATCTATGTCATTTTCATAGAATTCAAGGATTGTTAGTGCTTACTGGCAAGAAATTGCCCAAGGTCACCCCCAAGAAGTTGATGGCAGAGAAAGGATTAAGACCTGGGACTTCTGATCCTAGTTTCTATTTCCCTCCATGGCTTTCCTTACATTTAAAGACTGAGTAAAACCAGTATCTTCCTTTGCTAAACCAACCTCAATTGGCATTAGCATTCTCCTTGAGACGTCCTTGTTGAGGCAGGTAAGTCAACAAGGTTAACATAATGGGGGCTCAGCCAAAACCCTAAGAACGAAATGGAATAAGATGCTTAATGAGGCCAGTGCTCTGACTAATCCCCTGCTTCTGGGGAAGCTCTCCATCATAGTCAGGAAGAGCTACGGCCAGGACAAGGGGACAATGCCACGCAAGGCAGAAGGCTTCTTGTTATTACTTCTCTTTGGCTATGAAGGTATGTGCTATTCAACCATTATTATTAATTAAATCATTAATCATGCAGTTGAGTTCCTAATATAATTGACATACAAGCTGATTAATTAAAAAAATCTTTATCAGTTAACAGCACGTGTGGTTTAATTCATATGAGTTATTCGCTAGTGATTGTATTTGTGTGGATGTGGTTCTCTTTGTCTTGCCACTGGCTTCCCTTCAAAAGTTCAAAGGATGGCTTGAAATGGCAAAGAAAGAAGGAAAGGTCTCAGGAGCTGTATGAAATAGCTATAAAGTGCAACAATTAATGAGAAAGTGTGGCATATTCTCAACAGCTTTTAGAAGTCAAAGAGTGGTTGTATAATTTCATCTTTTGAATTGGGATGATTTGAAAGGTAGAATGGATGCTATTAATAATTATGCTGGGACAACAGGAGTAAACCAGAACTGTCCCAGGCACATCAGGATGTAAGGTCACCCTAGTTTAAACACGGATTATCATAACACACAGAGTACCACCGGATCCTAATCCAACTCAAAGTCAGAAGGCCTCAAAGACTCAACATACTCAGGAAGTCTTAAATGTCTAAATATAGCCCTGGTAGGAGTAGAGATATATTTAAATAAGGACAAATTAAAGGAAAATCTCTAAAATGCCATCCAAATCCAGCTTTTGTATGCTCTCTCAAATATGAGGTACCCATCGACACAGAAGTTCTAGGCTTTCCTTTTTCGGTTCATTCCAGATATTAGAAATTGGTTGAATGTCTTGTCCTTCGTCATTGCATGTTTATATGTGTTCAGGGAATAAAGAAAGTGGGCAGGGAGGTGGAGGCCTCTACACCATGCCAGTGATTTTCCTATGTGGACAGACGGTACTAGACTCACACAAGGAGAGTCAGGATTCCTGACTTGAATCATTCTCCTCTTGACTCCAGCAAGGCATTTTACTGGCAGAGTACCTGCTTTCAGGAGTCCCCAAATCCTGTGACTTTTGTTAGTTACATTTCTCAGCATCCTGAAGGACCTTGAAAATATAACCCCAAGGTCATTGTTCAAAGCTCAAGATCAATTTCTAAATCGTTACTGTTAGTTGCCGCTGAGTTGATTCCGATTCCTGTGACCCCCATACGTCAGAGCGGAGCTGCTCCATAGGGTCTTCTTAGCTGTAACCTTTATGGGAGCAGATCACTGGCCGTTTCTTCTGCAGTGCTGCTGGGTGGGTTCGACTTACCAGCCTTTAGGTTAACAGTTGAGCACAAACCACTTGTGTCACCTGTTTCTAAGTTGTTGTTGTCAGTGCTAGTTGCCATCGGATCAATTCCAACTCATGGAAACCCCACGTGTTTCAGAATAGAAACTCCATAGTGTGTTTAAAGCCAAGGCCTTTCAGAAGCAGATTGACAGGGCTTTCTACCAAAGTGCCTGTAGGTGGGTTTGAACCTCCAACCTTTTGGTTAGTAGGGATCATTTAAACCAGTTGTCTTTTTTGCTTTACAATTAGGACTTTGTCCCAGTAACTCTTAATTTTTTAAGATGCTTTTGAGTGGGGTTGCTTCCTTGACTCCTCACTCTTTCCTCAGCAAGAAAATGTAAATTGACCCACTCAAAGCTTAGGTCCAAGTACCTTAGTTCTCAGATAGCCACAGGGCTCATCCTCAAATTTCTCTCCTCTTTTTTTATTCACATTGCCATTCAGTCTTTCATTCATTCCTTTATTCAATAACCCATCCCTGAGTGCTGTCACGAGCCAAGCATTGTGTGCGAACTTGACGTACAAGCAAAGATTCGTGGTGCTACCACAGTGCTGAGCCTAACAGCCCTTCTCTATGACCCTAAAATGGGAAGAAGTCCTGTAAAAGTTTACCAACTCATTTCAAAATTTCACCCCTCATTAAAGCTACATTTGTTTTCTTCAGTGAATATAAGTAACAAGAGTCACACTGTCCAAAGGCACAGAACAGAGCACCCTTTCCTGTTCTGTGTTATTGTTGTTATGTGCTGTCAAGTCAGTTCCAACTCATAGCAACACTATGTACAATATTAGCTTACCAGTATGTGCGCATGGGGGGGGAATTCCAGAAATTTCCACAAAGAGCACAGAACAGCATCTGTCCAGGTGAAATGGAATGTGGTCCAGTGGGAAGGCTTGGGAAGCTTAAGTTTTCTTACCCACCCAACCCTGCCCTGGGAGCTCTGGTGGCATCGTTCCTAAGGTATTTGACTGCTAACCAGAGGGCTGGCGGTTCAAACCCACCAGCCACTCCTCTGAAGGAAGACTGGGCAATCTACTTCCATAGAAGGAAGGTTGGGTAATCTACTTCCGCAGTGATACCACCTCGGAAACCCAAGCAGGGGTCGCTATGAGTCAGGTCCGACTCAGCGACAGTGTTTGGTTGGTTTGGTTAACCCTGCCCTTGGGCTCCCACACTGATTGGAAGGAAACCAGCCAACCAAAACTGGCCAGAGTAGCTCAGTGACCTACTGTGTGTTCACCTCTGAGCTAGAGGGATGCTCTGGAGCCAGAGAAAAAAAGGACACAATCCCTCACTTCAGCAGTTTACAATCCAAACGGAAAAAAGAAGGCCACACACATGGAAAAGATGTATCCATTGCATGAATGGAACCTTAAGACAAAGGTTCTTTGTCTCATCTAGTCCTGGCAGTCTATTTCTGTCCCACAGTGGAAGTGGCTCCTCACTACAGTGAAATAAGGTAATGGATTGACTTCACTTCTATACTGAATGAGGTTTCCTTTGTGAATGCTCAGATCATCAGAGTGAAGCACTGTCTACGTTTTAGAATTGAGGCAGGCTTCTGGTTATCTTACATTATTGTACATTCTGGGTTAAATGCCAGTGATGATTTTGAAAACATCTATTTTATTACAATATTATTCCATTATTTGGTCACCTGTATTATATAAAAAATAAACCATCATCCAGCCTCATCTCACAGGTAAGTGTACCCCTCTGCAGATGTGTCAACCACCCAGGGATGGTAGGTTTTTTTTTTTTGTTTTTTTTTTTTAAAGCAAGTTTATTAAGCTGTAATTTACATACCATTAAATTTGCCGTTCTGAAGTGTACATTTCAATGGTTTTAGTATATTCACAAAGTTATGCAACAGCCATGACACTATCTGATTCCAGAAAATGTCTACTACCCCAAAAGAAACCCCATGCCCATTAGAAGTTACTCCCCATCCCCTCTTCCCCAGCCACCTGGCAACCATTAACCTACTCCCTGTCTCTACGGTCGTGCCTATTCCGGACATTTCATATGAATAGAATCATACAATACACAACCTTGTGTCATTCACTTGACATAGTATTTTTGAGGTTCATCTATGATGAAACATGTATGGGAAGCAGATCTATCCACAAATATTCCTGTCCCCTAAAATAGTAACACTTTCACACTACATGCAATTTCCTTCTTTCTTCACGAGAGGCACATCAGTGCAGCCTGCTGATTTCTCCTGTGCCTTATTCCTGTCTCTCAAGTACATTGGGAGCTGGCTACAAACAGGTGTTTATCATTCATAATTGTCTGCTTTTCTCCTTGGCTTCATCTATTTCCATGGGAAGGAATGCTTTTGGATTTAGTGAAAACCAACCAGAGAGACCAGACTAGTCTTTCCTCCCACACCAAACCCAAACCCAGTGCCACTGAGTTGATTGCAACTCATAGCAACCCTACAGGACAGAGTAGAACTTCCCCCTAGGGTTTGCAAGGCTGTAAATCTTTAAGGAAGCAGATGGCCTCATCTTTTTCCCTCAAAGCGGCTGGTGGGTTCCAACCTGACCTTTTGGTTGGCAACTGAGTGCTTTAAGCACTATATCACCAGGTCTCCTTAGTCTTGCCTAGATGTGTCTAATATGTCCTTTTCCTCTTGAATTTACAAGATACATTTTGAGAAACAGGCATGCCTTGAATGTCCCGGTTGTGGTTAAGTAGGGTTTCCCTAAGGATCGGCCCTTTGGACAAAAGGACAGCATGATCCTATGACCCCATATTGCATAAATCTCACATTAGTGAGTGGCAGACCTCTCTGACTCCACAGTGGGGACACATAGCCTGTGGAAGAATCTCAGAAACAATCCAGGCAGGGAGAAAAATATGCAACCACAGGATCTAAAGCCTTTCCTACTTTTCCTTTAAAGGATGATATGTTTCCTTTCTCTCATACTAACAATGTTATTTCCTGGCATTATAAAATGCTGTAGTCAAAACTGCTTTTTCTTTTGTTCTCCAATTTTTGTGGTGATTAAATCATAAGGGGGGTTACAGCCCCCACGCTGCTGCTCCCTTGGTGACAGCTTTTCCTGTAAAATGCTTGTTGCCTTCTCTCTCTGCTCATTTCCATAAAGATCTGGCGTCTCAGAACCCCAGGCTGCCTACAGACAAATGTTTTCTCGGGAGGAAAAAAACCCAAGAAATCTGCCCAACATCTATTTTTGTATTTCATGGTGCACAGCTGCTGACTAAGGTTACGGGTACCATCCAGTCTTAACGTCAGGGCTTCGAACCAGATTTGACCAGTTCAGTCATGGTTGATGCAGCAAAATCAGAACAGACCTGAATTTGTAAAATGTGGGTGTACCAGGACGATATCTGGAATGGGAAAAATTATGGGTGAAAGCCCTGGAAGGGGAGACTTGGGAGAGGTGTAGTGAGCCCTTTCAGGAGCTTGATGTGGAAGACTGGATTATTGCCAGGACTGGTGGAGAGCAACACCCATTGAAAGCAGCGGAGTCGGCCACCATCTTTGAGGGGGACATTGTTGTTTCCAACTCTGCTGGTCAAGAGATTTGATTGCTATGCAATGTGCACACTGCCCTTCTTTTTTTAAGAGGGAAGATTAAGTTTCCAGTAGGGCAATTACCCCAAATTTTTCCCATTCCAATTATAATTCCATAACACCCACATTTTACAAGTTCAGGTCCATTCTGGTTTCGCTTCATGAGCCATGACTGGACTGCGAAGAACCGGTTCAAAGCCCAGAGCATTCCCCTAAACTTGAGACCTGTCCAGCCTGCTGCTTACTCAACCTCAACGCTTGGGTGTCCCACAGGCCTCTCAAACTTACCATCATCACCAGGGGCAGATTACCCAATAAGCATGTAAAATTGTTCACTATAGATGAGTAAGTAAATACAAGTAAGCCTGTGCTTACCTTGTTTACTGGACCCTCTGTTCCTGTCAGGGATTGTAAATTTGAAAAAAGGCTTTGATTCCGTAGGAAAGTGCTGTGGGGTTGGGAGAAAGCCAGATGCCAGCCATATTTGTTGTTGTTGTTGTTATGCGACGTGAAGTCGGACCTGACTCATGGCGACCCCTCCTTGGGTTTCCGAGGTGGTATCACTACGGAAGTAGATTGCCCCATCTTCCTTCCTTTGATATGCTGGAAGATTTTGAAATTGTTTGCTACAGATTAGTGACTAAGCACAAGTAAATCTGTGCTTACCTTGCTTATTGAGTAATCCAACACTGACTCCCACCAGTTAACCGTCGGATTGATTCTGCCTCGTGGCAGCCCCATGTTTGTCAGAGTGAATCGGATTCACTGGCCAACTTTCAGGAGTAGGTCTCCAGGCCTTTGTTCTGAGGTGTCCCTGGGCAGACTCAAATCTCCAGCCTTTGGGGTTAGCAGCTGAGCGCAGTAACCATTGGCACCACTCGGGGACTCCAAACTACTCTCAGGGACTCTCCAACTTCCTATGTCCCAAACAGAACATCTGCACACCACCCCCTAAAATGCCTGCTCCCCTGGAACCTTCTCCACCTCAATAAATGGCAGCTCCACCCTCCCAGTTGCTCGGGCTTCAAATATTTCTTTCACATCCTACATGTGACCTGTTAGCAAAATCTGTTGGCCCAAAAACGGAAACCCACTGCCATCAAGTCGATTCCCACTCATAGCAACCCTATAGGACACAGTAGAACTTGGAAATCATAGGATTTCCAAGACTGTAAATCTTTACGGAAGCAGACTGCCTCAACTTTCTCCCACAGAGCTGCTGGTGGGCTTGACCTTTTGGTTAGCATTTGAGTGCCTTAACCACTGCACCACCAGAGCTCCTAATTCTGTTGCCCTACCTTCCAAATACAGCCAGTGCTACCTCCCTGGGTTGAGCCTCTACCGTCTGTCACCTGGATCATGGCATTCCCCACCAAACTGGACTCTGCTTCCACCCTTGCCCGTACAGTTAGTCTACACACAGCAGCTAGAGGGTGCCCCTTGGACAGTCAGATCAGGGCCCTACTCTGCTACAATCCCTCCCATGGCACACAAGGGTAAATGACACAGTTGTCTTCTTGGCTCACAAGGTCCTCCACAACTGCCTCCTTTCCCCTCCCCACCTCTCTCCTCATCTCCATGCATCCTTATCTCTTCTTTATGCCCAGGCTCTAGCCCCAGGGCCTCTTTGCTGTTCCTAGAACTCTGCAAGCTCATGCTAGCCTCAGGGACTTTGCACTCTGTCCAGAATGTTTTCCCCCATATATCTCACCTCCTTCAGGTCTTTGTTCCAATACCATCTTCTCAGTGAGGGCTTCCTAAAGCCTAAAAGGAACACTCCCTTTCCCCCTACTACCCTGCTTTGTTTCTTCATAGCAGTCATCATAATTTTACATCCGCAATCTACTTCCATAGTGATACCGCCTCGGAAACCCAAGGAGGGGTCGCTATGAGTCGGGTCCGACTCGACGGCACATAACAACAACAATGTATTTCATTTATTTATTCATTCATTGATTATCCCCTCCTCCCACTAGACTATAAGCTCTATGAGGACAGGTGTTTTTTTCTGTTTTCTTTACTGCTGTAACCCCAGCACCTAAAGATGGGATATAGTAGATGATCAATGAATGCTGGTTGAATGAATGAATGCTGTGCGCACATCGTTACCAGCTATATTTTCTATTAATGTCTATAATGATACAGCTGCCCTGATAAACCTGTAGACAGGAAGTGGGACACAAAGGCTAGAGCAAGTGGTGAGCTCCACCTGGGGAGACAGGAAGAGTCCTCTTCAAAGAGAAGGGGGGAATCAAACAGAGAAGTCTGGGGTGGGGGACATTCGAAGTAAAGAAATTACATAGACAAAGGCATGGAAGTCTGGAACAGACAGCCTACCCATTTGCGGAATTACTAGTAGTACAGCGTGCAAAGGGTAAATTTGGAGGAGTAGGCGGGGGCTAGATCACAGGGATCCCTTGAAGGACACATTATATTATACTCAATTTATTGTTGAGGGGTGCTGTCGAGTCAATTAGGACTCAAGGAGACCCTGTGTGACAGAGTGGAACTGTCCCACAGGGTTTCCTATGCTGTAATCTTTATGGGAGCAGATCACTCAGTCTTTTCTCCCACGAAACTGCTGAGAGGTTCGAACCACCAACCTTTCAGTTAAGCAGTCAAGTGCTTATTCACTGCACCGCCAGGGCTCCGACGAAATGAAGGTTGAGGTCATATAACAAATAAAAGTCAGCAGTGGAACTCAGGCCCTGGATCTCTCTCATTCTTAGGTAATGGGGGCCTAAGAAGGGTTTTGAGTAGCTACCAGACTGATAGAACGGATGGGCTTTATTCCACTGGCAGCAAGGAGGATGGGGCAGGCAACATTTCTCTTCAGCAAGTAGGGAGAATATCCTGGGAGAGAGGATGGGGACCTAAAACCAGGCAGTGGCAGTGGCAGTGGCAGTGGGGATGGAGAGGAGCGGATGTCCATGGCAGCCACTGAATGTGGGAGTTAAGAAAAGGAGGAAGCTAGGATGACTCCCAGGTGTCTGGGTGGGGTGGTGGGTGGATGGTGCAGCCATTCAGCAGGTTGAAAGATAGAGAAAGGGGAAAAACAGGTCTGAGGAAGGAGCTAATGAGTTCCATTTTTAAAATCCTTTTATTGACATGTAATACCCATACATGTTATGTTGTTGTTGTTATGTGCTGTCGAGCCGGCCTCGACTCATAGCGACCCCTCCTTGGGTTTCCGAGGCAGTATCACTACGGAAGTAGATTACCCAACCTTCCTTCCGAGGAGTGGCTGGTGGGTTTGAACCGCCAGCCTTCTGGTTAGCAGTCAAGTGTCTTAGGCACTATGCTACCAGAGCTCCTATACATGTTATAGAAGTATAATATATATACAAAAGAGTACATTTCATGCTACAGATCAATGAATTTTCACAACTGAACACACCCATGTAACCAAAACTTAGACCATACAAACAAACAAAAGAACATTATCAGCCCCCCTAGACAACCTCTCGTACTCTTTGCGACCCTGTAGCATCATTATGAGTTGGAATTGACTCAATGGCAGTGGGGTTTTTTCGTTTGTTTAGATACCTCTCGATGATTCTTCCCTGCCCACTCCCAGCCCTAAGTGTAACCAGTATCCTGATATTGAACAGCATAGATTGTGTTTGCCTGTTTTGTACATTTAAATGGATTTATAGAGTGTATCCACCTTAGGATCTGATTTCTTTCACTCAGCACCATGGTTGTAAGATGGATCCATATCGTGGCATGTAGTTGTCTATTGTCCATTCCCACTGCAGGATCATGTGCCATTGTGTGAATATACAGCAATGGACCCATTTAACTCTCAATGAACATACGAGTGTTCCCAGTTTAGGGTATTACAAATACTGCTGCTATGAATAATATAATACATGTGGTTTTTGTTCAGTTGGTTGGTTTGGTTTGGTTTGGTTTTTTGAGAACATTTGTATGTATTTCTGGTGAGTAAATACTTAGGAGTGGAATTACTAGGTCATAAACCAAACCAAAACAAAACTCACTACCATGGAGTTGGCTCTGACTCATAGCGACCCATCCTGGGGTTTGTGAGGCAGTATTAGTACAGAAGTAGATTGCTCAATCTGGTGGGTTTGAACTGCCAGCCTTCTGGTTAGCAGTCAAATGCCTTAGGCACTATGGGGCACATATATGTCCAGCCTAGTATAAATCGCCAGTTTTCTAAAGATGTTACACCACCTTACACTCCCACCAGCAACATATAAGAGTTCAGGTTACTCCACAGCCTCATTGAGTCCAGTTTTAGATAGTAAGAGACAACTATGTGGAGATATCCAGAAAGTCGTTCACAGCAAGAGTCTCAATTTTAATTTCACCACACTTACAGGATGTAGAGAGGAGGCAGAACTCTCAAAGGAGACCGAGAAGGATTATTGAGAGTGGTGAGAGATCGAGGTGAGCTGTGTTATGGCAGCTAAAAGAAAATGGGAGGGACTGACAGCATCCAACGCCACAGAGTGAAGATGCCAGTGTCGAGAAGAGGCCATTGGGTTTGAAATAAGAAGTCATCAGTAACTTATTTTGCTAGCATAGGGCTTGGCATTGTGGTACTGTGATGGTCTCTTACCAAGATGGCACTCCCTAGCCATCATTGTTGCCTGAGAGAGTCATGTTTGCCCACAGTGGGCAGGCCAGGGAGCATCTAGGGTTGTACAGCCAGTGGAACAAGAGCCTGGGGAAGGCTGAGTGTGGTGGCCGTGGGGTAGAAGTAGCCCTGCCTCTTCCCAGGCTAAAAGATATTTCCCTCTCTAGACTCCTATTAGCCAGTGCATAACACATCAAAGTACCCACCCTGTGAGTTGTCCAGTGGTCTGTCGTCTCCTGGGTCCTCAAGCTCCTTGTGAGCAGAGAGCCAGGTTTCCATTAAAGAAGGCCTAGGCTCTAGTACAGGAGCTCCGGTGGCGTACTGTCTAAGCCAGCTGACTGCTAACCAGAAGGCTGGCAGTTCAAACCCACCAGCCACTCTTCTACTTCTGTAGTGATACCACCTCAGAAACCCAAGGAGAGGTCGCTATGAGTCAGATCTGACTCGACGGCGGTGAGTTTGGTTTTGGTGAGACTCTACTACAGGGCCAGGCTCAGAGGGGTCCAACACGTCAAAGGGTTTTTTGAATGGGTAAATATGGATTATTTAAATGAAGGCACAATTTGACAAAGATGGCTTTTATAGTTGTGCTCCCCCCCAAAAAATGAGAGCATTCCTTTAACCTCAAAACAATCAGAAAAGTGCTGATGGGTGTCTTAGTCTCCTAGTGCTGCTGTAACAAAAGTACCCTAAGTGGATGGCTTTAAAAAACAAATTTATTTGCTTACAATTTAGGAGGCTAGGAGTCTGAATTCAGGGCTCTAGCCCTAGAGGAAGGCTTTCTCTCTGTGTTGGCTCTGGGGGAAGTTCCTTGTCTCTTTTCAGTTTCTTTTTCTTGGTTCTTTGGAGATCTCAGGTGGTGTGGTATCTAGCTTCCCCCATCTGTGTTTCCTTGCTTCACAGCTCGCTCAATCTGCTCTTTTTATATCTCAAAAGAGATCAATTCAAGACACACCCTACACTAATACTGACTTGTTAACAAAGAAAACTCCTCTCCAAATGGGATTATAACCACAGGTACAGGGGTTAGGATTTACAAGACATATTTCTTGAGGACATAATTCAACCCGTAACAGTGGGCATTAGATTCACTTTTTAAATAGGACAGTGCTTAAGTGGGGATCTTATTTCCTTCTTTCTATCCTGAGGGCTTGTTTGAGATTTTTACAGTAAGTATGTGTTGCTTTTTTTAATTCCTTTAATTATTTTTTATTGTGGAAAATATATATGTAACTAAACGTCTGCCATTTTAACAATCTCCACATGTACAATTCATCGACATTAATTATGTTCCTCATGTTGTTCAACTATCATCCTTATCTGTTCCCAAATTATTCCATTCGTGTGTTTCTTTTATAATCAGAAAAGGAATGAAGGTATTTATTTGTATTTTTGAAAACAGGAATTGGAGCTTTGGTGCTTTTAAATCAGTGCTGTCCCAAAGAACTTTCTGTTATGATGGGAATGTTTCATATCTGTGCTGTCAAGTGACTATTTTTATTTTTTTTAAAAAAAAGTGACTGGTGCAGTTGAGGAATTGAGTTTTTAATGTTACTCATTTTAATTAATAGAAATTCTAATAGCCCCATGGGACTAGTGGCTCCCCCACTGGACAGTGCAGCCTTGAGCGTGGGTTTATGCTAATATATACAAATGGTTTTTCCATTCCTGTGCATTCATTCTCCAGTCGTACTTTTGTAAAGACAGTTTATATGCTAGACTTATGTTAAACTTTGCACACTTCCAATTCTCCTACACTATTTATATACGACTTATATATTGATTGTGATTTCTTGTATTTCCTGTGTGTTGTAGATAAACCTAAAAAATAAAAAGAGTTTCTAAACAATGTCCCAATCCTAAATAACCAAATGTGTCACAATGGGGGAATGGTTATTGCTATGAATTAAATTCTGTCCCCCAAAATATGTGTTGTAAACCCTAACCCCTTATCTTTGGTAAGAAGCCCTGGTGGCTCAGTGGTTAAGTGCTCAGCTGCTAACCAAAATGTCAGTGGTTCAAACCCACCAGCCACTCCATGGGAGAAAGATGTGGCAGTCTGCTTCTGTAAAGATTACAGCCTTGGAAACCCTATGGAGCAATTAGTTCTATCCTGTCCCATAAGGTTACTGTGAGTCAGAATCGACTTGATGCCAATGTTTTTGTTTCTGTTTTAATACCTATGGTTATAATCCCATTTGGGAATGGGTTGTGTTCTATTAATAAGGTAGCATTTGTGTAGGGTATGTCTTGAGCCAATCTCTTGTGAGATATGAGAGAGCAGATTGGGCATAGAGTTCTTGTTATGTGCCATTGAGTCAGACCTGACTCACAGCAACCCTTCCTTGGGTTTCCGAGGCAGTATCTCTACGGAAGTAGATTGCCCAGCCTTCCTTCTGAGGAGTGGCTGGGAAACCCACCAGCCTTCTGGTTAGCAGTCAGATGCCTTAGGCAGTACGCCACCAGAGCTCAGAGATGAGCAAAGACAGATTCCATGCCATGTGAAGATCTCCAAGGAGCCAAGGAATAGAAGCTGAAGAGACAAGGACCTGCCCCCAGAGCTGACACAGAGAGAAAGCCTTCCCCTAGAGCTGACACCCTGAATTCAGCCTTCCAGCCTCCAAAACTGTGGGAAAATCTATTTCTGTTTATAAAAGCCACCCACTTGTGGTATTTCTGTTATAGCAGTACTAGGAATCTAAGACAGTTATGTGAACTGGGGAGTAACTCCAAGTCACATCAGAGCTGAGGATGAGGAAGAGTTAATGAGTAAAAGAAAAAACTTGAATTGTTAATGTCAAGTGGAAAAAGAAAGCAAGATACATGATCATTTACATAATAGGTTCTCAAATATGTTTAAAAATATACATAGCAAATAGACTGGAAAGATTTATACTAAAACGTTAACAGTATGGTCTATTAACCAAAAAAAAAAAGAAAAAGAAAAATCCAAACTCACTGCCATCGAGTTGATTCTGACTCATAGCAACCCCTATTGGGTTTTTGAGGCAGTAAATCTTTACAGAAGTAGATTGCCCCATATTTCCTCTGCAGAACGGCTGGTGGGTTTCAAATGCTGACCTTCTGGTTAGCAGTCAAGTGCCTTAGGCACTGCACCACCAGAGCTCCAAAGTATTGCCTTTGGGTGGTGAGAAATACAGGTGCTTCCCTACCCTCTTTGCTACTTTAATGAGTTTTCAAAATTCTACAATGAACAATAATAATTATTATTATCATCTTGTTCTTTGTTTCATTTTGCTCTACCTAGTTTCTCAGCATCTGTGGGTGATTTTCCTGGCAGATATTTACTTAGCTTGACACCTTCCAAAGAGCTCTGGTGGTGTAGTGGTTAAGGCACTGGGTTGCTAACCAAAAGGTCGGTGGTTTGAACCCAACAGCTACTCCTTGGAAGAAAGATGAGGCAGTCTGCTTCCATAAAGATTTACAGCCTTGGAAACCCAATGGGGGTTGCTATGAGTTGGAATCAACTCGGGGGCAGTTTGGTCTTTTTTTTTTTTAACATTTTCCAGAAAGGAGTTTTGTTAACTTTTTTTTTTTTTTAATTTTATTTTGATTTGGGTGAAGATCTACAGAGTAAATTCACTTTTCATACAGCAGTTCACATATACTTT
>NW_006922536.1:305622-317607 GCF_000298275.1 Orycteropus afer afer
CCTAGTCCGCCATCTTGCCGGAACTCCAGTTTTGTTAACTTTTATGAGGCTATTTTCATTTCACTTTTCCAACCAATGAATCATTTTGTTGAATTCCTCATTCTTTTTTTTTAACTTGATTTTTCCTTTCTTGTTCTTTTGCTCAGCCACAATGGGATTATCATCCACTGAGGTATGTTACAATAAGAAGGCCAGAATTTACATGGAGACAGTTATTGAAAATTTTTCCATAGCAAAAAATAATTTATAGTTTTATCACTTAAAAAAAAAAAAGAGCATTTTTAAAGTTCTCCCGCTCCCCCCCCAGTGGTGGCAACATCATATTTTCTGGTCGAGCTCCAAGATTGGTATTTTAATAAGCAAATGAATGTGGATCAGGTTTTAAATCAGATGGTGGAATCTTGAATGCAGTACCTTTACAAATTGGATAGGCTGATAGAAACTTCCAGGGGATGAGTGAGGAGCCCAGGTTTTGATCACTCTAATTGGGTAAACTTTGCCTGTCACAGGGTGTGTCTGTGAGAATGTGAGCTGGTCAAGAGCACAGCAGAAATGTGCTTGTTCAGAGTTAAAGATAAATGGCAACTATGAGTATTAAGCCTGGAATGATAATTCTGCTTTCTGACAAAGAACTTTCCCAGTGGTACTGACCATAGTTGTCTTTGAATATGACTTTTCTGACATTCCTACCTCTCTGGGTTCCCGCAGGATGAGGGTGAGGACCCTTGGTACCATAAAGCTTGCAAGTGTGATTGCCAAGGTGGCACCAACGCTCTGTGGTCTGCTGGAACCACCTCCTTAGACTGCATACCCGGTAAGTGTCCCCTCTCCTTGGGGACACTGGATCTTAACAGTCCTTGGGAACACCCTACTTTTTCTCTTTCTTTCAATGCTCTGCTGTGGGTGTGTGCAAGCCTCACTGTGCAGCCACAGAGAGATGGTCTGCCCGCACTTCGCTTATGCTATCACCAAAGATCCCCATTCCCTGCTGGGAACAGACCTAGCAGCAGGGTTGGCCAGGTGCTATGTAATGCACAGGTTTAGCTAAGTGGTTTCTGGGAATGTTGATAAGTGCTCAGGGCCAAAGGGGAAGGATGTGCTGACAGACCACTGTCTACTATGGGATGTCTTTTGTGTCAAGATGCCCCCAGAAAGGGAGTCAGCATACACTCTCATCTCATCCAAGAAGCCAGGCCAACACATCTAGGCCTAAGCACCAGGTTCAATTGTGGGTCACAGGAAAAGGTGGCAGGCTGCACTCGGACTTCCCCCTTCCACAAATATTCATTGTTATTTCTATACTTTCAGGGGAAATGGAATCCAACAATTTAGTTGTTCTAAACCTGATTAATCATCAGAATCACCAGGGGGGTTTGTTAAAAATAAAAATGCCTAGGCTCCCACACCCCTGAGAAATTCTCTATTTGGTAAACTATGCCTCCATCACAGACTTCTATTGTGTCTACCTTATGAAACCAAACCAGTTGCCGTCAAGTCTGACTCATGGGGACCCCATGTGTTGCACGGCAGAACTGTGCTCCACATGATATTCATGGCTATGACCTTTTGGAAGCAGATCAACAAATCTTTCCTCTGAGGCACCTATGGTTGGGTTTGAACAACCAGCCTTTGTGGTTAGTGCATTTAACCACTTGTGCCACCCAGAGACTCCATGCCTATATAGCAGGCACTGAACAAATACAGGCCCCGTCCCTGGCCTGGACTTTTGCTACAGTCTGTGTCCATTACTGTCCCTCTTTAACCTGTTCTCCACAGAGCAGCCAGTAGGATCTTTTTAAACTGTGAAATCATGTCACTTCATTTCCCCAAATGCTCCTACAACTCTCCATCTCGTGCAGAATAATATGCTGAATCCTTACAGAGGTTGACAAAGCCCTGTATCAGTGGTTCCTGGCCCTGGACACATTTGAAACAGCTGGTGAGCTATGAATACTCCAATGCTTGGCCTGACCTCAGGCCTACAGAAACAGAATCTCAAGGGGAGAGGCTCAAGTAGGGTTGCCAGATAAAATACAGGATGCTCAAAGTTGAATTTCAGATAAACAATGAATGCTCTTTAGTATGAGTGTATCCCAAATATAGCATGAAGCATGTTGTTGTTGTTATGTGCCATGGAGTCGGACCCGACTCATAGTGACCCCTCCTTGGGTTTCCGAGGCGGTATCACTACGGAAGTAGATTGCCCCATCTTAAGCATACTTATTTAAAAAAATAAATTCTTCATTATTTATCTGTAATTCAAATCCAACTGGGTGTCCTGTACTTTTATAAAAAAACACATTTTATTGAAATATAATTTATGTACAGTGAAATACACCTAAAGTGACATGGGTCAATGCATTTTTTTTGCAGTGTTCCCTCCCTCCTCTCCCCCCGGCAATCAACAAAGAAAGTTTCCTTCTATATATAAACCTTTCCTTGACCCTCCACAACAACGAACTAATACTATATTTGTCCTTCTGTGAATGACTTATTTCACTCAGCATAATGTCCTCCAAGTTCATCCATGTTATGCAGTCTTTTGCAGACTCTACATTCATTATTCTTTAGTGTTGCATAGCATTCCATTATGTGTATGTACCATAGTTTGATCATCCACTCTTCCGTTGATGGCCATGTAGATTATTTCCATCTTTTTGCTATTGTAAATAGTGCTGCGATGAACATGAGTGTGCATATATCTCTTCCTGTACTGGCTCTCACCTCTCTAGGATGTACGCTTAGTAATGGGATTGCTGGGTCAAATAGTATCTCCAATTCCAGCTTCCTAAGGAATTGCCATGTTGCTTTCCACAGTGGTTGTATCACTTCAGTCTCACCAGCAGTGTATGAGAGTCCCAATCACTCCACATCCCTGCCAGCATTTGTTATTTCCTGTCTCATTGAACCTTGCCATCTGTGCTAGGGTGAGATGGTATCTCATTGTTGTTTTGATTTGCATCTCTCTGATGGCCAATGATCATGAGCATCTCTTCATGTATTTGCCTGAATATCCTCCTTGGTGAAGTGTCTATTCATGTCTTCTGCCCATTTTTCAATTGGATTGTTAATTGCTTTGGTGTTGAGGCTTGGAGTTTTCTATAAATCTTAGAGATAAGTCCCTTGCCAGATATATAATTATCGGCCAATATGAATTTGTTGCTGTCATTTTTGTTATGTGCTTTTTCGTAGTGTTCATTTCTTTGTTCCATATTATTTTCTGTGCTGAGCTCATTTTGTTTATGAATCATGTTATCACTTCCTTTGTTGCTATTGTTTTAGTATTTGCTAAATGTTTGTGGTGGTTCTCTTTTTGATTTTGATGTGAAGGTTTATCATTTTTCTTTGAGGTTACCCTGTGATTTATAGTTTTCTTCCCAAGTTTAGGACAGTCTGATCTATCTTGTAGTTGTCTTGACTTCCCTACCATCTAGAAGTTCTGTAGCTACACATTTTTTTCCCTCTTTTTGGTTTGTAGTTGTCCTCATTTGTCAATTAACGTTCTGGTTCCCTGTTTACAATCTTGTAGGCTTATTTACTTTGGATACTTCCATAGCTGGGTTGGTTTCTGGGTTATGTCATCATGTGCATTAATGGTCAGTTGTTGTTGGCTGTTGTTGTTTTTCTGTCCAAAGGGCTCCCATTAGCATCTCTTATAAAGTTGGTCTGGTTTTAACAAATTCCCTCAATTTCTGCTTATCTGGACATGTCCTAATTTCACCATCATATCCGAGAAATAATTCTTGGCTGGAAATTTTTCTCTTTCAGGGTTTTATATATACCATCTCATTGCGTTCTCACCTGCATGGTTTCTGCCGAGAAATCTGAGCTTATTCTTATTGGTTGCCCCTTGTAGGTAACTTTTTGTTTTTCCCATGCTACTTTCAGGATTCTTTCCTTGTGTCTCGTTTTGGTGAGTTTGATGATGACATGTCTTGGTGATTTTCTTTTGGGGTCTATGCTGTTTGGGGTTCATTGGACTTCTTGAATGGATATATTCTCATCTTTCATCATAGCAGGGAAATTCTCTTCCAACAAATCTGTGACAATTTTCTCAGTGGTTTTATATTTCTCTTCCTCTTCTGTAATTCCAATGACATGTAGGTTAGTCCTTTTGATGGTATCTCACATGAACCTTAGGCTCTCTTTATTTTGTTTTGATATTTTTTCTGATTGATCCACTTTCCAAAGAAGTATTGAGGTATTTGCCTTCAATCTCATTAATTCTGTCTTCCACTGACTCAATTCTACTCCTTTGCCTGTTCAATGTGCTATCTATTTCTGAAAATCTAGTATTAATCTTCTGGATTTCTGTCTGTAGATTTTGTATCACTTCTAATTTTTCATTTATTTTGTCATTTTGTTCTTCTATTGTCTTTCGAAATTATTCTAGGGTTTTCTGTGTGCTTTCCTCAGTTTTGTCAGTGTTTTCCTTGATCTGACTCTCAATTTGTTGAGGGTACCTAAATATAATTCTTTTGAATTCCTTATCAGGGAGTTCCAATGCTGTGTCTTCCTCAGGGATGTGTTTTGGATTTGTATCCTGGTCCCTTGTTTCTCCTGCTTTATCTTGCTTCTTTTTGTGGACTATGATGCTCTGTTGTCTCCAAGGCATTGTGACATTTTGTGTTTATATTTAATTGGTGATTGTATGTTGGAGTGACTTGCCCATGATTTTTGTTTACTTTGTATGTTATCTACATAAGCAGGGTACTGTGCTCCTCTATTCGCTAGTTGGCAGCACTTATACACTCACCACCTGTCTCCTTTCCCGTTGCCAGCCTCCTATATGTCTCTGCCATCCTTGGCAAACAGAGCCTATTATTAGGTCCCTGGAATTTGAATGAGAATGCTGTCACTTTAAAATAAAAAATGGCCACCACTTGTAAAGGTTCAAAATGGCTGCATCTTCAGTCACTTTAAGTATCCAAAATGGCCACCGCTTGTAAGCAATCAAAATGCCTGCATCCTCGGGATAGCTGAAAGTCCACAGCTCAGATTGTCTCCCTCATTGCTGTTTCCCTTCCTCGTCATAAGCCACCAGCGCAATCATCCCTGCAGCCCTTGGAGATCAAGGCTGATCTTTAGGTCAATTCTCATGTTCCAAGACCTGTTGGTCCCATCAGAGTAGCTGACAGTCCATTGCTCCGACCATCTCCGTACTCACTGTTTTCGTTCTGGTTTTTCCACTAGTTGGTGCCTAATCCACTTCTGTATCCTTTCTTTCAAAGCTCAGAGCTCCAGGATTATCTTCTGTATCTCTGTCAATTGGTTTCTCTTTTCTTTGTTGAAGAGGTCTGTGGAGCTTGCCTGCCTATTCCTCCATTTTACTGGAAGTGTCCTGTATTTTTTAAAAAAACGTTTTATTGTGCTTTGGGTGAAAGTTTACAGAGCAAATTACTTTCCCACTCAACAATTTATATACATTTTGTTCGTGACATTCAAACTCACTGCCATGGAGTCGAACCCGACTCATAGCGACCCCTCCTTGGGTTTCCGAGGCAGTATCACTACAGAAGTAGATTGCCCAACCTTCCTTCTAAGGAGTGGCTGGCTGGTGGTTTTGAACCACCAGCCTTCTGGTTAGCAGTCAAATGTCTTAGGCACTATGCTACCAGAGCTCCCTTTTTTGTTTGTTTGTTTGTTTTGATTTGCTTTGGGTGAAAGTTTACAGAACAAATTACTTTCGCATTCAACTATTTACACACATTTTGTTTCATGACATCAGTTACAATCCCCTCAATATAATAGCACCCTTCCCACTTCCTCCCTGGGCTCCTCGGTTCTATTCATCTATCTTTCTTGTCCCTTCCTGCCTTCTGAGTTCTGTCGTTGGGCAAATGCTGCCCTTTTGGTCTTGTATGGCTGATTGTCCTGAGAAGCATGTAACTTAAGAGTATTATTGTCCACTTTATAGGCCTGTCTATTGCTTAACTGAAAAGTGATCTTGTGGAGTGGGTTCAGTTCCAGGTGTGAAGGGGGTCTGAGGGCCACAGTCTCGGGGATTCCTGGTCTCTATCCTACCAGTAAGTCTGGTCTTTTTTTATGATTTTGAATTGTGTTCTACATTTTTCTCCTACTCTAGGAGACCATCTTTTGTCATCCTGATCAGAGCAGTTGGTAGTGGTAGCTGGGTACCATCTGGTTCTTCTGATCTCAGGCTAGTGGACGCTGTGGGTCATGTGGTCTATAGTCCTTTGGACTAATTGTTGCCTTGAGTCTTTGATTTTCTTCACTCTTTGTTGCTCCAGACAGGGAAAGACCAATAATTGTATGTTAGATGGCCACTCACAGGCTTTTAAGGTCCCAGTGGCTACTCACCAAAGTAGGATGTAGAACATTGTCTTTATGTTATGCCAATTGACCTAGATGTGCCCTCAGACTGTGGTCATATGCCTTTAGTTCCTTAAAGTGTTTGGTTATGGCTGAGACCTTTTCATTACTTTGCCCCTTTATACTCTACATGTGGACATATTTACAGCACAAATATGTATGTAGAAATATCCTTTGCCAAACCTATATATTTTCGTGGGTGTACTACCATATTCTATCCCACATCCATTCAGCTTACATATTTACCTGTGTATCCACTTATAAATTATTATTAGTTATTACTGTTATTGTAGGATTGTGTATGTAACAGTATTTACCATTGTTGCCTTTTACTACTGTATACCTCCTAGTGTCTTCCTTTGCCATGGTCATGTTGTGCTAACCTCCCCCTTACTGTGTATTGCCTTCCCCTTCACCCAATTTAATACACGTCTACTATCTAGTTGCACATAACAACACAACAACAACTATCTAGTTAGTAATTTTCCCTCCCTCCCTCTCCTATCCCTGGTAGTTAAGGTTCTGTGTCAACTTGGCTGGGCCTGGTTTTGAGTGGCTGGGCAGCTGGATGTAGTTATTCCCCATGATGAGACTGGTAATCAGCTCCATGGTGGAATCTACTATGAACAGGTAGGTACCTGCCTTAGGCATGTGATCTGCTTCCAGTATATAAGGAGAAGCTTTGAGAAAGTCTGTAGTTGGTTTTTTTTTTTTTTTTTTTTTTTGGTGGCATATCTAGGTCCTGCATTTGGCTGAGACTTCATCTCAGTGGTCTGCCATGTTGTCTGCAGATCTTGAGACCATTTCTGGACTTGAACTAGTGGCCTGTCATGTTGCTTGATAATTTTGGGACTATGCCATTTTACTTGTTGACTTTGGGTTTGTCAAGCTCAACAACCAGCAGCTGAGTTAAGAGTAGCCTCTAGCTTCAGTGGGATGGGAACAAGAGGCAGAGCTGAAGCCCAAGACTTTCACCCAACCCGTAGAGTGGGCACTTTGAACTCAGACTTCTACCCACCTAAATTGTAAGAGAATAAACTCCTGTTTGTTGAAGCCATCTACTTGTGCTATTTTTCTGTTAGTGTCACTAGAGAGCCAAAACACCATCAGAGAATGTTTCTGTGTATAAACCTTTTCTTGGCTTTTAATAATAGTGCTCTCAAACAACAGTTGTCCTTTTATGATTGACTTATTTCACTTATTGCACCTCCTGGTTCATTCATATTGTGAGATATTTCACAGATTTATTGCTATCCTTTAACATTGCATAGTATTGTATTGTGTGTGTGTGCGATACTTTATCCATTCATCCACTGATGGACATTTAGGTTGTTTCCATCTTTTTGCTATTGTGAATAGTGCTGCAATAACATGGGTGTGCATATATCTATTCGTGTCACAGCTCTTATTTCTCTAGGATACATACCTAGTAGTAGAATTGATGGATCATATGGTATCTCTAACTTTTCAAGGATGTACCATACTATTTTCCAGAGTGGTTGTACCATTTTACAATCCCATCAGCAGTGCATGAGAGCTAAAATTTCCCCACACCCTGACCAACATTTGTTGTTTTGTCTTTTGTGGTTTTTTTTTTTTTTTTGATCATTGCTATTACTACTTGTTTTTATACAAATAAGGTTTTATTGGAGCACAGCCATCTTCATTAGTTTGGATATTGTCTATGACTGTTTCCACACTATAATGGCAGAACTGAATAGTTGTGACAGAGACCATACAGGCCCTAAAGTCAAAAATATTTACTGTCTGGCCCTTTACAGACAAAGTTTGCTGGTCCCTGCCTTAGAGAGGTATTCATATTAGTCAGGATAGGCTACTATATGCTGCCTAACAAATTTGACTTGGATATTTCAGAGGCTTAACACACCAAGTTTATTTTTCACTTGTTATAAGGCATTGGGAGCTCTGGTGGTGTAGTGCCTAAGGCATTTGATTGCTAACCAAAAGGCTGGTGGTTCAAACCCACCAGCCGCTCCTCAGAAGGAAGGTTGGGCAATCTACTTCCGTGGTGATACCACCTCAGAAACCCAAGGAGGGGTCTCTAAGAGTTGGACCTAACTCAACAGCAGTGTGTTGTGTTGCATTGTTATAAGGCATTGGCTACTAATCAGAAGGTTGGCGGTTCAAACTCACCAGCTGCTCCGTGGAAGAAAGATGGGGCAATCTACTTCCGTAAATATTTACCACCTTGGCAACCCAGTGGGGGTCACTATGAGTTGGAATTGGGTTTTATTATTATTACTACTGTGGGTTGTCAGGGGGTTCTGCTCCACTAAATCCCCTAGGGACCCAAGCTGAAGGAGAAGCTGCTAACTCAGTGTGGGCTCATCTTCTCCACAGTAGGAAAAGGCAGCTGAGAATTGAGACCCAGCCCTTCAGTGCCTTATTTTGGAAGTGGCATTGCTCATGCTGGCTGGAACTACTCATACGACTCCACCTGACTGCAAGGGGGCTGAGAAAGTGGAGCCGTTCATGTTGCTGTCAGTTGCTGTAGAGTAGATTTTGACTCATAGTGACCCCAGGTTTACAAAGCTGTGACCTTTTGGAAGCAGATTGCCAGGCTTGTCTTCTGAGGTGCCATTTCGGCTAGCAGTTGAGCACTTATCTGTTTGTGCCACCCAGAGACTAAAAAAAAAAAAAAGAAAAGAAAAAAAAAACCAACCATGTTGTTGTACTGGGCCAACTGTAGTGTTAAATAAAGGTTATTTCCTTTTCTTCCTGCCTGAAGAACACACACTGAGGAAGGAGTGAGCAGACATGCTTTTCAGAAGCTTTGCAGGCCCAGTAATATTTGCAATGCTCAGTTCTTTCCACTGCTCAGTCAATTTTACATGAAACTGTCCTTGTGACTCCTCTCCAGGGTTCTGACAGGGGCCCTGAAACTTCAGGCACTTTACATAATCTCCTAAGAATAGCTCCACAAGGGGCAGGTTTCTGTGCACATGTGTATGTGTGCTTTTCAGTATTATTTCATTAACCCCCAAAAGACCCACTGCCACTGAGTCAATTCCAACTCATAGCAACCCCCCTAGGGTTTCCAAGGCTGTGAATCTTTACAGAAGACTCCTTCATCTTTCTCCTGTGGAGCAGCTGGTGGATTTGAACTGCTGACTTTTTGGTTAGCAGCCAAATGCCTTACCACAGTGCCACCAGAGCTTCTTTATTTCATTACATGTGTATTAAAATAGCAAATGGGGGGTAGTCACAATGGTGAAGTAATGGCACCTGCTGCCTGTTTCTTATTTACTACATTTACTACAAGAGTATAAGAGTTCTGGTGGCATAGTGCCTAAGGAACTTGACTGCTAACCAGAAGGCTGGTGGTTCAAACCCACCAGCCACTCCTCAGAAGGAAGATGGGGCAATCTACTTCCATAGTGATACTGCCTCGGAAACCCAAGGAGGGGTCGCTATGAGTCAGATCTGACTCGATGGCAGTCAGCTTGGTTCTTGACAAGAGTATAGTTTCTGAAGTAAGTCTGTCATGACTGTTCGGGTGGAGGAGAACAGTGGGGCCCAGTGGTAAGGAAAGCTGGAGGTGCAGTTTAATTCAGTGGACTTCTCCCTAGAGGAGTCTCTGGGTGGTACAAATGGTTAAGCGAAAGGTTGGAGGTTTGAGTCCATTCAGAGATGCCTCTGAAGAACAGCCTGGTGATCTACTTCTAAAAAAAATCAGTCACTGAAAGCCCTATGGGGCACACAATTCCACTCTGACACTCGTGGGGTTAGTTATGGGGACTGGCTTCATTGACCAACTCTGAGGTCAGAAGGCCTGCCCTGGACACTGTCACCTACACTTGGATTTGAGGAGTGAGAAGATGACTCTGGTTCCCAAGATCATGGTTGCCATGAACTTGAGTACTTGAAGTTCTAAAGTTAGAAATTCTTTTAGCTTAAGTGCCCTCCTCTCTCCACTGTCTGTGTGTTTTTGTTTGTTTTTCACAACACAGATATTTCCAGGAAGGAAAAACCATCAGCTTAGTGTTAAATGGTTGATTTATTGGTGCTAATTGGTTCTTCTGTGAAAGAGATGGTTCGGGGCAGTGGGACTAGCCACCGCCTTCCAGAAGTCACCAGGGCCTCAGATCCTTCGTCTGGAGTATAAAAAATTGCTGCTTGGTCTCTCTGAATTCTGAGGTTTGTTGCTTCCAGAAGAGCCCGTCTTAGGAGAGAAGATGACCCTGGAAAGTACGTAAGGATAGGAGGGTCACTCTGAGCTGCCCAGAGGAGTACTCCCAGGTGGACCTGGGCTGGCCCCTCCTCCGGGTTAATGCCCAGAGACCCCACTCACAGAGCAGGACGTGACCAGCTCCTTACATTATGGTCTTCTAATCTTCAGCTTAGTGCTAGTTTGAAAGACTAAACTATCTGGCTTTTCCACAGTTGAGCCAAGATTACCATCTACCCCCCCTCACCCACCCCAGCATTCTGAGGGGGCGAATAGGGTAGGCAAGGTTTAAAAAGTATAAGAAATCAAATGGTTCACTAATGCTTTATTTTTATTCTAGATTTCATGTTCTATACTTTATCACATTCAAGTTTATACTCCATTCAGTAAATATTATTCTATTATTCTACTACACTGTCATTCATTATTCTCCTGTAATATTCAAGAATGTCCCTGAACTCTGTGTGCCTCTTTAGGTCAGCATTCTTCATAAGCTTGTGTGGCCTTCAGGGCTACAAACCCAGAAACTATCTACTCAATAACAATGGCTAGTACGTTAAACACACATAGCTGATTTGTCATGCCTTATGAACGCGTCTTTAGCCATCTAATTATAAAACCATTGCTCAGAAGAGCCACTTGCACCACAAAAGATGCAGTAAAATGAGTAAAATGAGTATGTAACATATTATGGCTATAATAACGAAATTCCACTGGGCAGAACACTGGGGAAGGACGTATTCTGTGGAGTCTGAGAAGGATCTCCTTAATTCCTTCAACATCAGTATTTATATTGCATTCTAGTTTGCTCTCAATTGACAGTCTGACTTTGACTAGGCCAGAGGCAGTACCCTGGGCCACAGTCAACTTCTACTTCCTCCCTGAGCTCTCTGCCTCCTGCTTCTGCCATATCTCTGCTTATCTGAAGTGACCGCCCACGGTGAGGGGACTGTGTCTGTTTCTTCCTTCCTTCATGCATCCAATCAACATCTATTGAGCACATAGTATGTGTAGGCACTCTGCTCACCTCAAGAAGACAAACTGGTAAGCAAGACAGACAAGGGAAGGAAATGTGCTGTACGAACAGCCAAGTATATAGTAGAGCTGACAAGGGACCAGGTTGTAGACACTTCTTGGCCATAGCCAGCTACCCAGAGGGAGCAAGTAGTTGGAGCTGTGGGCTCGGGACCATGGTCCAGGGGACATCAAGCTCATTGGCATAACATACTACACAAAAACATTGTTCCACATCCTAGTTTGGCAAGTAGTGACTGGGATCTTAAAAGCTTGCAAGCGGCC
The DNA here is from genome assembly GCF_000298275.1 of Orycteropus afer afer. Classification (NCBI taxonomy): domain Eukaryota; kingdom Metazoa; phylum Chordata; class Mammalia; order Tubulidentata; family Orycteropodidae; genus Orycteropus; species Orycteropus afer. Next base: position 317,444 of record NW_006922536.1, read on the forward strand.
ATGTAGATGCAACGATGGGTCTCTCCTCATCCAGAGCAAAGAAGAATGAAGAAAACCAAAGACACATGGAAACAATTAGTCCAAGGGACTGGTACACCATGTAATCCTCAGCCTACATGGCCATGAGACCAGAAGAACTAGATGGTGCCCGGCTACCACTGTCA
>NW_006922536.1:318142-330638 GCF_000298275.1 Orycteropus afer afer
GGGGGGGGGGAAAGCAGACAGACAAGAGAAGCAGACAATTATATACTCCCAATAAGGAGTGCTAAGTGACAGCACAGGGTGGCGTGGAGGCTATCCCTGGAGATCCTTACTCAGCTCAGCATAGGCAGAGGTCTGAAGGATAAGCAGAGTTGGCAAGGGGAAGGCAAAGGGAGGTGACAGAACATGACAGGCAGGGGAACAGCAAGTCAGCAAACAGCCTTAAGGAAAGGCCTTTAGGCTACATGAAGGCAACAGGAACCCCAGGCCACAGGAGACAAAACAGGGGATGGAGCAGGCCCTGAAGGGCCTTGTAGCTTTGCACTTTACATCTTGAGGGCAGAGGGTCACCACTGAAGGGCCTAACGCAGGGAAAATGCCTTCGGAAGATGCCCCGGCTCGGGGTGGAAAATAGAGTATCTGGGGTGAGGGCAGTAGGAAAGGCATAAAGGGGCCTAAGAGTATTTAGTATGTGACGAAAATGGGATCTGGTGGTAAATTGACCATGGAAGGAGGAGGCATCAGGAAACTGAGAATAATACAACCGGAATGAAGTTCACTCCACAGCATGCGGAGTACAAGAAATGTCGCATTTGCCGCTTTCCTAAATCAAAACATATCCAGTTTGAGTCCCCCTTGTCATGGCCTGTGAAGAGTCTAAAGATAGGACTTTTGAAGTTCCTTCCTCTCCCCTTTGGGCCACATGAAGCCCCTACAGGCTTTCAAAGACTCAGGTGGCAGTTTCCCTGAACCCCACAGTGCTGCTCAAAGGCAGCCATCTCATTGATGGCTCCTCTCTCTACTCAAGTTTCCTGAGGGAACCTATTGCTTACCGCTTCCAGGCCCCATCCATGCCCCAGCTCCCTCGGGGGAACCACTTCTGCTTGAGCTCAGGCCTCCACCACATGCCCCGTTTACCTTAACTGGGGTTGTCAGGCCCCCTCAGCAACAGTCAGGGCCCAGAGCCTCCAGTACCCCCTCCGGGACTATCAGCTAATTCCTGTTGAGAACTAGACCTTCCAAATCCACAAACCTGAGATGCCGTGGACGAGGCATCTTTCTTGGAGCATGCTCTCTCTCTCTCACTTCTCCCCCCCACACACACACATACACACACACACAGTTTATTCCTTCTTGGGGCAAAAAACGCCCAAATCTTTAGAAACAGGAGGCTGGCCTTCTTTGAAGGCTGTATTGGGGGATAGGGACAGACCAGAGAAAGACAGGGATGTTGGATTTCTGATGAGTTTCACCAGAAAAACAAACATGCAAAACTTAAGAAGACATCAGTAGCGCCTCATGAATTCACCCTGTGACAGCAATATTAACTGCCGCTTTTTGGCCAGGTACAGTGAAAGCACTCTACAAACATTATTCACTTCATCCCATAGACATTTTCTAGAGGCAGGTATTACTGTCATCCATTTCGCAGATGAAGAAACTGAGACTTAGAGAGGTTAAGTAGCTTGTCCACGTTCACCCCAAGGCTCACTGGCACTAAGCAGTAGTTCTTGACCTTGGCTTCCCACTGCAATCACCCACACACACCTTTATCCAAATGCCCAGACCACACTCCAGACCAATTAAATCAGAATCACTGAGGGGATGGCCAAGGGTGCAGCCAAGGCTGAGACCTTGCATTCCTGAGCCTCCAGTTTGTAACCTGGGCCAACCACCAGGTTGGCAGCTTAGGCAGCCTAAGAGCGAGAGCAGTGGGCAGGGAGCCAGCACAAGGTCAGGTGATAAAGGGCTTAGTTTGCTATGTTGTTGTTGTCGTTATGTGCCATCAAGTCGGACCTGACTCATAGCGACCCCCCCCTTGGGTTTCTGAGGCGGTATCACTACTGAAGTAGATTGCCCCATCTTCCTTCCAAGAAGTAGCTGGTGGTTTGAACCGCCAGCCTTCTGGTTAGCAGTCAAGTGCCTTAGGCACTACCTACCAGAGCTCCTTAGTTTGCCATAGATGAGGTTATCCAAGTGAAAATATGCATATGGAGATGCGTAGGGGTCAGTGGGATGAGGCATGGAGCTTGGGAGTCAAGGCTGGGCTCCCAGCTGCTGGCCACAGCCATGGCCTCCCCTGGAGAGCGTGTGCAGGATCCATGTCTGGACAAGGAGGAGTGTGGAGCGCACTGAACCTCAGATTCTCAGCCACCTGGACAAGGCCTCACATGCCTCCCAGGCCACTGACGCTGAGTGGGGCCCCTGCAGGTTTACAGCTCACTCTTAACTGCTGGAGGGGCTTACTGGGAGGAGCTGAAAAAGAGATGAGGGAAACTGGAGGGAGAGAAATGAATGAGAAGAATGGGAGTGGTGGCTACGGCTTTTCCTTCTTCTCTGTCCAACCCCGCCCCCCCCCCCCCCCACGGCTGGTGGCCAGAGAGCAAAACAAACAAAAACAACAAAATGAGAGAGATTCATCATCCAGTGCTAGAGCTGGAGAAAGCCTTAAAGATATCCATCCACGTTGAGAATTTTACAGATTATAAAATTGAGGGCAAATGATGACCAAGGTCCAACTGGAAGCCAGCTCTGATGCTGGGGACTTGTCTCTCCTTCCAGTTGCTTGGCTTATCTTCCAGGTCGGTGCCACATGATAAGATGCAGGAGTTGCTAAGCCCATGGGCACAAGGCCCTCTGAATCTGCCAGCCAGCAAAATGCCTTCCCTGCCAGGCAAAGGGTTTCAAAGTATGCTTTGAAAGCGTGCTCATTAAAAACGCAGCCACTCTGGGAGTGGCCTCCTGGAAATGATATTCTCAGCAAGCCCCCCTGATTATTTGGCCCCACAAAGGCTGAGTGGCCTCCAAAGCCTCTCCCAGGAGGAAATGTCATCTGAATGGGCTCCTGAAGTCTTAGCTACTTGGTAAGTTGCAAGTGCTATCCTCTCATCCCCAGCCCCACCAAGCTGCAGATACTCGTGGGAGTTGGGTCTATGTCTTTGGTATGCTAGGGCATAAGATGAAGGCCCCCTGGCCAGAGGCCTGAAGCTGTCCTTCTGTCTTCAGCCTCTGAGGACAGGGCATGACTGTCCCTGAAGACCCTCTGGAGTCTAGGGATGGCTTTCAAGCTTTTGCAAACTTCACTCCGTTTTTAAGAACTAGCCTCCAGAAAGACTTCAGCACTCGTTTCACTGTGAAAGGTGATGATGCCCCAGTAAATATGGTCAGCATTTCAACCTGAACACTAATTTACACGTGGAAAAACAATTTGATTGGCCTTACTTGGAGTTCATCATTAATAATCAGGAAACTAGGGAAATGTAATTAGCATGGCTTGATGATCTGTTTTCTACAGAAATTCAGTTAGGAACCGGCTTTGGCTGTCAAAGACACCCTAAAGAGAGGTTTATTGAATTAGGAGTTTTGTTTGACTCACATGGTAAGAAGACTAGAGGTAGGGAGGTACTCAAGGATAGCAGGGCTGAGGACTCTTGAGTGCTCTTGACCTTACCCTCATGGTGCAAAGTGGCTACCGTTGTTCCAGCTCATCATTCTAGGCAATGAGAAGGAGGGGGCAAGCAACACTTGACCAGAAATCCTCAGCAGACACCCTCTTATGTCTTACTGGCCAGAAACTGTGTCACTTGGCCACTTCCATCTGCAAGGGAGGCTGGTAAATGTAGTTCAGCTGGTCCCATTGCTGCCCCCAGCAAAATTAGGGTTTTTGAAGTCAAACAGAAAGGGAGAACGAATACTGGGTTGGCAGCCGGCAGTCTCTGACCAGGTAACTCAATAGTATTCTTAGCATGAGAGGAAATACAAGAGAAGCAGTAAGCAATTAGCATATAACAACCACATTTGGCTATTCTTATTTGGAGAAAGCAGTTCCTTTCAACCGTTCCTATTCAACAGTCACTCAGCCACATTTCTGCCCCATTTTTTTTTTTTATTAGACTAGTGAGAAAACTACAATTTACAAGTGGGAAGTCGGTCTCAATATATAATCGCTCCTCTTGCCTCTCATGATTGTTTTGTTCCTATAATTGGCATCATATACTTCCCAAGGCCAATTAGGGACCCTGTGACATCATGCTAGATGGCTAATCCTGCATTAACGAAGAAAATCAAGATGTATGGTATTTAAATATGATATTTTGCTACAAACTTCTTGGATTTTAGATCTCTAAGCTTGTGGCCCAGGTGCATTATTTCTGAAAATCCCCGTACTCGTCGGGTTGCTGTAGAACCACTCGCCCTGGTGTTCCCAGTGCTGTTAAGGCTTCAGGGCAAGCCCTTGACATCATCTCCACTCTCTTCCTGCAGAAGCAGTGAACAGGTTCAAGACCTAGCTTTATTGTGAACTGTGCTGACAACTGAAACAGCTTCTACCTTCAAACATGCAAATAAGATGGTTTGTCTTATCATTCCAGTCTTCCTGTGTTTGTTGACTACTGAGATATATGAGTGTTTTAACGTTCTTTTGTCTCTCTTCTCCCAGAATGCCCCTATCATAAACCCCTGGGTTTCGAATCAGGAGAGGTTACACCAGACCAGATCACCTGCTCCAACCCGGAGCAGTACATTGGCTGGTATTCCTCGTGGACCGCAAACAAGGCCCGGCTCAACAGTCAAGGCTTCGGGTAAGCAGGCCAGGCAGCACAGGTGATTTTTATTAAAAAATGTTATTTTTAAAAGTAGGTCTCGGATAAGCAAATGGCACAGAATTCATTTGTTTTTCTTCAATATCGACTGAGTGCCTTCTATGCACTGAGTACAATGGACATGGACAGTGAGCAAGACAGCAGAGGTCTCTGCTTTCGGGAAGCATAGTTTAGAGGGACAGATGGACTGTCCAATCATCACCCAACTGATTATTTAGTAAGTGTGATGGAGGAGAGGAAGAAGGAAGAAAGAACTCAGCCATCTGAAACACCAAGGAAGGCTTCCTAAGGAAAAGACTTGGAGCTGGGGAAGAGGCAGAGGCATAGCATGTTCAAAGGCCCTGAGTTGGGGCGATACCTCATGTGCATGGACGGGAACATAAAGAAGGCCAGTGAGGCCATAGCACGGGCAAGATGAGGCTGGAGAGGTAGGCGGAAGTCTGATCGTGCACAGCCTGACAAGAAATTATCATGGTTGTGGTCCTTATTTAGGGATAATGGAAGGACTCTGAAGGTGTATTAGAATACAGGTTTGTGCTGCTGTAACAAAGAGCTCCAAAGTACAGTGAATCAAACAATGCAGAAATGTACTTCTTGCTCACCTAAAGTTTCATTAGGCAGTCCAGGGTTATTATAGCAGTTTAATGGTATCAGGGGCCCAAGATGGCTGCTGTGGCTTCCACCATCACACCCACATTTTAGTCAGTAGGGAGAGAAAAAAATAAAAACACGGTACACAGTTTTCCTTTAAGGATACAGGCATAGTCTTTTGATCACCTCTGCCCACATCCCATTGGTCAGAATTTGGCCAGATGACCCTAGCTAGCTGTCAGGGAAACTGCAAAATATAGTCTTGGGTGGCTGTTTGCCCAGCTAAAATGCAGGAGTTCTATTACTAAAGGAAAACGAGAGACAACTAGCAGCCTCTGCCAGAGACAGATTTTAAGTTGGGGGTATCCCACTCAGATTTGTGTTTTAAGAAAAAATTTCTGGCTCCTGTGGGGAGAGGTGCATGGTGTGGGGGACGAGTAATATAGGGAGATTAGTTAAGTGAGCTATGGCAGTAGTCTAGGCAAGATTTTGAGGGTGACATGGATTAGAATGGTGGCAGGGAAGTTCAGAGTAGATGAATTTGAGATACATTTGGAGTTACAGCCAATTGATGGATTGGGTGTTTCCAGAGAGCAAGGGGTTAAGGATGGCTCTCAGATGCTGGCATGAGCACTTGGAAGAATGAGGGAGCCATTTAGAGATGGATTCTGGAGGTAGATCTTGGGTAGAGGTAATCAGGAGTTCACTTTTGGACATGTTTCATTTGAGATGCTGTAAGACATCCAGGAGGTGCTGGCTAGCAGGCGACTGGCTCTCTGGATTTGGTTATTCAGAAGAGTCCTGAGATAGAAGTCAAAAGTCAAGAGTTACCCAAATAGCAAGAATAAGAAGAGAAGGCAGCCAAGGACTGAGTCCTGATAAATTAATTCTCAATAAAAGTAAAGACAAAAGAAAAAACACAGAAGGGAAACCACAGATTCCCATAATGTATGAGGGAGATGGATTTAAAAACAAAAAACAAAACCTGAATTCCTTAACTGGTTATTTTGCTTTTCAATGATCAAAACCCCTTCCAGATACACTTGGTTCAGGGTTCTGTCCTTGGTAGACACTTCCTGAATGACATAGATGACGCATCATAAGATTAAGATATGTCTAATGGAGAGCTGTGGTGACGTAGTGCCTAAGGCATTTGACTGCTAACCAGAAGGCTGGCAGTTCAAACCCACCAGCCACTCCTTGGAAGGAAGATTGGGCAATCTACTTCTGTAGACGTACTGCCTTGGAAACCCAAGGAGGGGTCACTATAGACTCCATGGGAGTGAGTTTGGTTTTTTTGGTTTTGGAAAGGGAGTGAAATTGAAAAAGATGTATGGAGAGTCATTAGGAGAGACTAGTGAAAAGAGAGCAGGGCTGGTGGGTCTAATAACCATGTGTTCATGTGTTTTGAAGAAAGATACGTCCAACCTACACCCTAAAGATTTTTGCTACACTTGAAGGCATTTCGTTGATAATTCATTTGAATCTGGCAATTGCTCTTGAGGAGGTAGAAATGTACGGAGACAGATAAGATCCAAGTGAAGTTCATGGACACCACTCTTGGAGACAAACTCCGAGTGCTAATGAGACTGTGACTCAGAACACCATGCTGGCCTTTGCTGGGGCTCTTCAGGTGCTGGGGCCCCCTCTAAAGATGGCACCTCCTGGCCCTGGGGAGGTGTTCCAGGTAAAGGGCTCCTGGTGACGTGGTGTTTCCGGCAGGTGCGCCTGGCTATCGAAGTTCCAGGACAGCAGCCAGTGGTTACAAATTGATCTGAAGGAGATCAAGGTGATTTCGGGGATCCTCACCCAAGGGCGCTGTGACATTGATGAGTGGATGACCAAGTACAGCGTGCAGTACAGGACCGATGAGAGCCTGAACTGGATTTATTATAAGGACCAGACTGGAAACAACCGGGTAAGTCAGGGTTCCATCCCCAAACACCTGTGGCTCTCACTCTCTTGGGCCCCTCCCTTCCCTATGCTGCTGCAGCCACCTCTGTCAGAGCACTGCCCTGTGGCATGGTGGGTTAGCCATGCTTCTTCCTCACCATACTGTATCCTCTCAGAGGGCAGAGCAGGTGTCTTTCCTTGTTGTATCCTTGGTACCCAGCACAATTTGTCAACGTTGGCCAATGAATGCCACTCTTATGTGCAAAAGAAATATTTGTCTGAATTCTCATTATCAGCAGATAGTTGCTTGAATAATTAAGACAGGCCATGTGGACTATTCCACACTCACCAAATCAATGAACACTCTTCGTTTCATGGTCTCACTTGATCTGCTACTGATGCAAGTAGGAAATAGTCCATTTATATACATATGGCCTCGACTTCCTATTGACTGAGAGTGAATGCTGGGAAACTTTTGACAACCCAGAAAGTCAGCCACGAAGCTATGTAAATAGTTAAAAGGGCTCCACCAGTACAGATGCAGAGGCTCTGGTTCAGGAACCTTTAAACATTAAATGCAGACTTCTTCAGCCTTTGGCCAACTTGATCTTCTATCAGTCTCTACAGGCTGGAACTGAAGTCCTGTTCACTGAGGACTGAACACAGCAGGCTCTTGATGATACATATAATACATATATGTATTTGCAAGGAATAACAACAAAGGAAAAATTCAGTATTTGTTTAGAAATGCTTACCGTCCTTTTGCCTAGGTGTAAGGACTTTCCCGGCCTAATTTGCATTGAATCAGGTTAAACAGTCATGTGCAAGCTGGCAGAGTGGTGAGCAGAAGCATGCTGGCCCTATACAGACGTGTGCGGCTGACAATAGGAAGGCTCTTAAGTCTCTGATGACAATTTGTACAGCAAGACATACATGGGTTGAAGTTCCAAGGCTCTTGAACACAATTGGAAAACTCATCTTGATACTTGGACATCTATTTCATTTTCGTTCATATCAATTGGCTTTTAAAAAGTCTCTAGAATTCTTCTCAAGCACTGTCTGGGTTTCCGAAAGCCTCAACAGTTTGCAAAGAGGCACTTGTACAATCTGCCGAAGCCCGTTCCATCCACCCTCTTCACCTGGATCCAGAATTGCACGGGCTCAAGGCCAAATAGCCTAGAGGTGCGTAAGCGTTGCTACTGGGAAGAAAGGTAAAATTATGGCTGACAAGGGCCTTCTTGTTCTGTGGATGAATGAGGCCAATGTGGTGAGCAGATTTTTTCAGGAGATAATCTCAGAAGGAAATGAAATGTTCCGGTGTCATTGGGCAAAGCATGATAACTCTGGAAAGCGCAAAGAATGACCACTTTCTTTAGAAATATATGCAAGCATCCACTGCACCTTAGTTACAACATCTGCACCATTTTATGTTACATCCAGAAAAACACTAAGCAAAACCTTTTCTCCCTACTCTGGGCATTGCCCCCTGCCTTCCAGAATCTTCTCTGTAGCTTTTATGTCTTTTTAAAAACCCGTTTTTCCAAGCCTGAAGTATACTTGCCATTTGTATTGATGTAGGGATACACATGTAAACTTAGGCTTACAATTTCAGAGCCAACTCAAGAGACCTACTTTGAACACAGGAACATTCCTCTTAGAAGTGTAACATGGGTCCTTTCAAAACTTCTTGTCCAAACGCAAAGAATGAATGTATATAATTGGTATTAAGAGTCCAGAGGTATTTTTTCATTAGTGCCATCCAATGAAGTTTTCTGGAATGATGGAAACATCCATATCTGCACTATCCAATATGGCAGCCAATAGTCACATGTGATTACTGAGGATTTGATATGTGGCTAGTGTGATGGGGGAGATACTGAATTTTTATTTAATTGAAATTTAAATAGCTGCATGTAGCTATTGGTTAGCATACTGGAAAATGTAGTTCTAGACATCTCCATACAGTGACTCAGAAATGCTCCAAGCATATAGGTGCTAACAACCATTCAAGGTCAGATTTGGGAGGCACTTGCAAATTCCCTGGAGGAGCCCTGGTGTCACAGTGGTTAAGTACTTGGCTGGTAACTGAAAGGTGTGTGGTTCAAACCCACCAGCCACTCTGTGTGAGAAAGATGTGGCAGTCAGACATGCGAAGGCAAATGGGAGTACACTCACAAGCCTATACAGGTTTGACAGAGGATATTTCTACATATGTATTTGTATGTGCTGTAAATATATCCATGGATATAGTGGATACAAAGATACAAGGGGCAAAGTTATAAAAATTTCTTAGCCATAACAAAACCCTTGAGGGAATGAGTCATTGGCCTTGAGGCCTTAGGACCACATCGAGGTCAACTGGCATAACGTAGTCCACAAAGACAATGTTCTATATCCTACGTTGGTGAGTAATAACTGGGGTCTTAAAAGCTTGTGAGAGGACATCTAATACACAACTATTGGTCCCTCCCCATCGAGAGCAAAGAAGAGTGAAGAAAATCAAAGACTCAAGGAAACAGTTGGACCAAAGAACTAATGGACCAAGTAAACCACAGCCTCCATCAGTCTGAGACCAGGAGAACTAGATGGTGCCTGGCTACCACCACCAACAGCTCAGCTCTGAAAGAGATCATAATAGAAGGTCCTGGACCGAGTGGGGAAAAAAAAATGTAGAACTAAACTCAAAATCATAAGAAAGACCAGACTTACTGGTCTGACAGAGACTAGCGGAACCCCTGGGACTATGGCCCTTGGACACCCTTCAAACCTGGAATTGAACCCACTCCCAGGGATCACTTTTCAGCCAAACAATAACATGATCAGTAGCACCAAGGAGGAACGTAGTCCTCAACTATCAACCACACGAGACCAAAAAAGCAGCATTTACCCAAGTAACAGAGCTCAGAAGGCAGGAAAGAAGGACAAACAGCAGCAGGGAACCCAGGGAGGAAGTGGGAAGAGTGCTGTTACATTGAGGGGATTGCAACCAATGACATGAAACGAAATGTGTATGAATCGTTGAATGGAAAACTACTTTGCTCTGTAAACTTTCACTCAAACCACAATAAAAAGTTTAAAACAAAATTATCACAGCTTTGGACACCCTGTGGGGCAGTTCTATTCTGTCTTATTGTGAAGCTTTGGGCTGGAATCACTTAACAGTGATGGTTGTTGTTGTTGTTAAGTGCTGTCAAGTTGGACCCGACTCATGGCGACCTCTCCTTGGGTCTCCCAGGAGGTATCACTACGGAAGTAGATTGCCCCATCTTCCTTCCGAGGAGTGGCTGGTGGGTGTGAACCGCCAGCCTTCTGGTTAGTAGTCAAGTGCCTTAGGCACTACGCTACCAGAGGCTTTAACTATTTTCTGAAATTTTACATACAGCTAAGAGTTGGGGCCAACTCCAGACAGGAATCCTCCTTCCTTCTCCCTCCCCTGATGTGGTAGTGATGAGATTTTTTTTCCTTTAGGTCTTTTATGGAAATTCAGACCGTACCTCCACAGTTCAGAATCTCTTGCGGCCCCCCATCATTTCCCGCTTCATCCGACTGATCCCACTGGGCTGGCACGTCCGCATCGCCATCCGGATGGAGCTGCTGGAGTGCGCCAGCAAGTGTGCCTAACACCTGCGTCAACTCAGCACCTGCCAGGGGGTGGCGGGCGGGCACAGGGCCGGCCTGGGGAGGACCCCTTCACGTACCACTGTGATGAACAAGGTTGTATTTTACAAGCACTTTTAAAAGCAAAGCTGGGTAGAGAATATGTCCTTTTTTTTTTTTTTTTTAAAAAAAAAAAGACAGTTTCCAATTATAATGAAAAGAAAAGAAAAATGAACTTCTTTTCCATTCAGGGCCAAAGAAAATCAGAACAAAGAAAATGTCCCTAAAAACAAGTTTCTTACAAAAGAATATGTAGCAGGGGCCATTTGCTGCTCTTGGTTTTTGTCTCAGTGACACTATGAAAGGTATAGTCCCAGGGGAACACAAAGCAGCCCTAAGAATTAGAAAGTTATTTTACTTTATCATATTCAAAACAGGAACAGTTTCACAAGGCTTCAGTTTGAATGCACAAAGGGAACACATTTGCCATTTCTCCTAGTTCAATTTTTATTTGATCATGGCCGAAGCATATTCTAGAGCCCTGGGAACACAGAGTAGAAGGTTCTGATGACCTGTGTCACATCTCATAACTGTCCCAGTTTCCTGAGAGCCTGTCCATGACCAAATGTCCCAGGCAGGAGAGCCTCCCCTGTTCTGAGTTTTCTCCTTGAAGGTGGGTTTGGGTCCTTATCTCCATGCATCTGGGCATCAGGAAGGGTCCTCACATAAAACTCCATCCTGCAAATTATCCAAGTCTGTGGTCACCATTCAGGAAAGCAGCCAGGTTTCCCTGTAGCTAAGGAACGGATCTGTTCTGATCTTAAATAACCACAACACGCCAGAATTTTCCTTTATCGAGGGCTACCATTTTCAACAAGCTTAACACGTTTTGAAAGCAGTTGGCCCAGGAGCTATCATTGACTATGTAGAGGAAGTCCATGAGCTGATGCCGTGCTTTGTAGGAAGTGGTCGTCGTCGTTGTTGTTGTTATGTGCCGTCGAGTCGGCCCCGACTCTTAGCGACCCCTCCTTGGGTTTCCGAGACAGTATCACTACGGAAGTAGGATTGCCCAACCTTCCTTCCGAGGAGTGGCTGGTGGGTTTGAACCGCCAGCCGTCTGGTTAGCAGGCAAGTGTCTTAGCCACTATGCTACCAGAGCTCCCAGGAAGTGGTCAGGACCCATAAAAAGGAAGACGATGGGGCTACTCCCCTGGAGAGCCCAGTCCCCCAGCCTCCACTCCTGGGCCTTGCAACATGCAAATCCACCTGTTCTTGATGCTTGAAATATCTTTGGGAAGAAATTGGCCAGCTAGGCACAGCTCAATATGTAAGGAGCTTGGGTTAGAATAGTTTAAATCTGTTTTTTCATTTCTAGCTCAGGCTGAGAGAGGCTGTTAAGAAGGAGGGTGTGCAGAAGATGTATATAGAACATAGGAACTGGGAGGGGATGGAAGCAGGTGAGGATCTTCCAAAGGAGACTGGGAATGCAGAGTGGACTGGGTCAGCCGCAGCACGACCTCTGCCAGTAGCTCATTTCTCTGCGCTACTTCTGCTTCCAAGTGCCAAGCCACACTGACATGATCTCCATGAAACGGCAGCCCCCTCCAAGCTCCACAGCTCCTCCCGGGTGGTTTGGGGCTGACAACAGCTTTGTATTTAACCCAGCACCTTTCTCATCTCGTGCTTTTTCTGCGGGGGAGCTTCAAGCTTCTCTCATTTAGAAATCACTTCAAGGTGTGTGGGGCAATCCATCGCTGGCCTTAGGACACATGTGCTAGAATGCCTGAATGGATACCCTAGGTGGAAAGTTGAATCAA
>NW_006922536.1:331008-332755 GCF_000298275.1 Orycteropus afer afer
CCTATCTAGGACATTCATATAAATGGAATCAGACAGGATGTGGTCTTTCGTGTCTGGCTTCTCTCACTTAGCCTAATGTCTTTAAGGTTCTTCCATTTTGTAGCATGCATCAGTACTTTGTTCCTTTTTATGGCTGAATTATAAACTTACTCCTCACTTATTGACTATCTCATTTCCAACAGTTCGCATTTATGACAATAATGAGAAAGCTACTCTTTTGTGCATTAATGACGTATGTCTGACAGTAATGAATGCCAAAGAGTGAGGCAAGAACAAGATTGGCTGTGATGGTTATGTGTCAATTTGGCTGGGCCGTGATTTTCAGTGGTTTGGCAGTTATATAATGATGTAAGTTGGCAGTTATGAATGATTTTTTTCATCCTCCGTTTTTGCATAACACCAATTTTTGCATAATGTCTTGGTCTTTAGAATCTAACCACATTGGTAAGTGAGGACTGGGTGTATTTCATTGTACATATATACCACATTTTGTTTATCCATTCACCAGATGATGGACATCGGGTTGTTTCCACTGTTTGGCTATTATGAATAACACTACTTTGAACACTGATGTACAAGTTTTTGTGTGGACATATGTTTTCATTTCTCTTGGGTATATCTAGAAGCCAAGTTACTGGATCATATGGTAACTCTACATTTAACGCTTTGAGGAACTTCTACACTGTTTTCCACAGTGGCTGTACTATTTCACATTCCTACCAGCAGTATATGAGCGTTCTAATTTTCCACATCTACACCAACACTTGATGAGTCCTTTTGATTATGGTCATCCTAATGGGTGTGACATGGTAATGTGGTTTTGATTTGCATTTCCCTAATGACAAAAGATGTTGAGGATATTTTTATGTGTTTATTGGCTATTTGTATATTTTCCTTGGAGAAATGTCTATTCAAATCCTTTGCCCATTTTTTGGTTGAGTCATTTGTCTTTTTATTGTTGGATTTTAAGAGTTCTTTATATATCCTGGATATAAGTCCCTTATCAGATACTTATTTTGCAATTATTTTCTCCCATTCTGTCAGTTGTCCTTTTATTTTCTTGGAATCCTTTGATGCACAAAAGTGTTTAATTTTGATGAGGTCCAATGTATCCTTTTTCTTTGGTTACTTGTGCTTTTAGTGCCACGTCTGAGAAACCTCTGCCTAAACCAATGTCATGAAGATTTAGCTCTATGTTTTCTTCTAAGAGCTTTATAGTTTTAGCACTTACATTTAGATCTTTCATCCATTTTCTTTTTGAATATGGCATGAGGTATGGGTCCAACATTATTCTTTTGCATGTGGATTTCCAGTTGTCCCAGTACCATTTGTGAAAAGAGTATTCTTTCCCCATTGAATGGTCTTTGCTCTCATCAAAAGTCAACTGACTATAAACGTGAATGCATATTTCTGGACTCTCAATTCTATTCCACGTCTGTCCTTACGCCAGTACAGTCAACACTCTCTTGATTACTGCACCTTTGTGGTAAGTTTTGAAATTGTGAAGTGTGACCCCTCCAACTTTGTTCTTCTTTTCCAAGACTGTTTTGACTGTTCTGGGTCCTTTGAATTTCCATATGAATTTTAGGATCAATGTCAATTTCTGCAAAGAAGTCAGCTGCGATTTCACATTGGAAATTGCTCAATATTTCAGAATATAATAAACAATGATACTGAAATACTATAAAATATTTTCTGTGGGTAATTTGCTTATGATAGCAGGTGAATTATTTACTTCATTCAATTC
>NW_006922536.1:334505-349877 GCF_000298275.1 Orycteropus afer afer
TAAGGTAACCCTCCCTCCCCATTAGAGCATTTACTCATTTGGTCTTCTTATCCTAAATGACAAAAGTGAGGTCTAAAATGGGTCAGCAAAGTATGGGCTTTTTTTTTTTTTTTTAAATAAAGTATTACTGGAACCCAGGCATACCCACTCAGTTACATATGCTGCTCTTATACTACAAGATAAAGTTGAGTAGCAGTAACAGAGACCACAAGGCCCACTAAGCCTAAAATACTTCCTAACTGGCCATTCACAGAAAGAGTGTGCTAATCCTGGTCTGAAACAAGAGGTCCTCATTAACTTGCCCATCTTTGCTTTCATGATAGCACCAAGCAGTAGGCTGACGTTTTTTCCCAACATTCCCAAACCACCAAGTGAGCATCTACCAACATGCAAAGATGGCAACACGCAACTGTTAAAAAAAAAAAAAAAAAGCCAGTTTTCAAAATGCCCTAAGGAAGAAAATCCTTTTGAAATAATGAGGGGGGGAAAAAAACCCAACAGATCACCATCATTAAATAACAGGACTTGTCCTGCTTTAGATTAATTTATCCCTTAAACTGGTTTCAACTTCAAAGGCCCATTACCCCTTATGTGAATCCAAATGCGTTGTAAACAAAGAAGGCAACAAAATGGAGCTGCTCGGTGTTCAAACATGAGGGACCACAGTGCTTAACATTGAGACAGCCTCGCAGTCACATCAGTCAGTGCAAAATCTGCATTTTATTAAAGACATTTTGGAAGATCCATTCAAAAATACATTGTGCTCAGTAAAAATTAACCATTTCATGCTGATAGTTAAGGTTACCACGGAATATATATTTGTATAATATTTACAGCAACAATAGAAATTTTACAGAAGTTTAGAATGGAATACATGCCAGAAAAAACTTGATTAAGATGTACCAACACATGATACAAAGAGTTATAGAAACACTTTACAAATGGTTCATAATTAGCTTGTGAGGAATTGAAATATTCAACACTTTAAATTCATTTTGGATTCAAAAATTAAAAAGATTAACACATCACACCCTTGCCACAGTAAAAAGTATGGAATTATCATTTGTACTATGGATTATAAAGTCTGTGCAATTAAGAATTTCCAGTGATTCTTCACCACCACCAACAAATTTGGATGCCACATCATTCTGGCTTCTCCCTACTTTTGTTGTCAAGCATGAACAGGGTCTTGATGCCCCTGTCCTCTATATCCCCAGACACTCCCTTCAAACCTACCAGAGATTGAAGAAGCTCTGAATAATCTTCTAAGTATATACAGAGTAACTACCTGAATTCAAAATGGCACAAAGCAATTCTTGGAGATAGGAATGTGGGGCAACTACTTTGTTTGGTTTAATGGTTTCTGTCATCAATCCATATTTACAGTGAGAATTTACTTCTTTCAATCAGAGCATCACCCCTCCAGCCTGACTCAATCAGTGACCAAAGAGGAAACAAGGAGAGGGAACCAGACTGAGGTGACTATCATCAACTGTGTATCTTTAATGAAAACTGATTTTATGCAAGCTTTGCTTTCCACTTTGGAAAAACTCCAAGCTGTTGAGGAGAACGTGAAAGTTCTCCAGGAAGAAAAGCATCCTTTTCTTTTTTTCCTGAAATTCCGGATGCTTTGTAACTGGCGCTTTTGACAATTCTGGCAATAAACACCTTCATCCCACAAGAGGGACAAAAGTCAAGGCATCTACCTTTTCTATTCCTGGGTTTCTTCTGATTAGACCTGAAGCAGGGCACTAGGACAAGCTTGTCTACTCCTGAAATGATTCAGATCAGTCTTCAGGAAGAGTAAAAAACAGACCAAAGACAGTCCTGAGGAATTCTTAGCAGTCTGTCAAACAGAGGGGATGGGAGGAACAGATAAGGCCTCTTTCTCCCTGACACTCTGTGTTGGAAGAGTAGCAAACAAGGCAACTTCTAATCTGCATACAACATGGAGACCGATTATAAGATTCCAAAGGAGGGTCAAAAGGAGACCCAAGGATCCAATGGGGTTCAGAGAGCTTAACCTTTTGGGTAATAAAGGGCCTCTGAAGTGAAAGCAGAACTGCCTTAGTTCTGCAGGCCCTAGAAGTCCAACGTGCTGACTAGTACAAATTTTTTCTGGCAAAACAAAAGACATTTTACTCCTCAAATTTGGGAGTAAATAGTTAATGAATGAGAATACAAGGCAGGTCGTGATCATATTTAATAGCCTATATTAAACACAGAGAAAGGTGCGTCAGTGCCTGGAGAGAAGAAAGGTGGAATTAGGACCAGGCCTCACACTCATGAACTAACAAAGCACTATGGGTAAGGAATACTCACGTAGTAACTAGGTTAGCACAAAAGTCTACTATCTTTTATAGTACATTCAATTTAAAAAAAAAGAAAGAAAGAAAGAAGAAGAAGAAAAAGAAAGAATGGGAAGCAGGCCCAGAGTTTCCTAGCCGCCTTACTTCTACCACACTATGTGTGGACACTGAGATGAAGGACTCATCCTTCCTGGCTTCATTTTTCCTGCATTTACTCATGGTTTCCAAGACTGAACTGTTAACCTGCTGGGTCAGATTTTCCATGGCCCAGCTGGTCAAGAAGCAAAAAGAAGAAATTGATTATAATCATTTAAGTTTTTGTTCGTTTGTTTTTGTTTTTAAAGTTGGCCTTTCAAGTGTCTGAGAAGAAGTTCTTGTGAAATTCTGGCCCTGGAGATTTATGACAGAACACTTAACACTTTTGTATTGTCTTTTCTGCAGGCCCTTTTAAAGAAGGCAGAATTTTTTAAGCCACAAAGAAGTCTTCTTTGCCAACACACTTTGTTAGTGGTGAACTGAAGGAGGCAAGGAGATTTTCCCATCTGCTCTGACTTGGTTCCGTGTATTATACCAGATTCCTGGTTCACAAAAGTCTGAGTCTGTGGACCTTAGTACCCACACGGATCTCAACATCCCACTATAATGCAGGAGATAACGGCCTTCTAGATGTAAAAGCAGTGCTTTCCAGAAAACACGTTTTGACCAGGAGAGAACAGGCAGATTTATCAAGTCGCAGCTGAGCTCCAGGAACAAACCACAACTGGCCTTGCTGGGTGGATCTGTCACCACCAGGACCCAGGTGAGCAGAAAAGGATAGATCCTTCTACATATTTAAAAAGTAATTCTCTGGCCTTGAAAAAAGTGGTACACGTGTGAGTCACTCTCAAGACATGGCTAGAAGAAAAGAAATGGCTTTTTTTTCCTTATTTACTCTAAACACTAGTTAAAGAAGTGAGGATACTATGACAGTAACTAAGAGGTGCTGGGAAGGGAAAATGGGGTAGCATTTCCTAGTGTAGTCCACTAATTTTCAGGTTAGGAACATGCTAAACTGGCTAACTCTACAACCACAACATACTTTATAATACATGACGTGACTAGAAACTAACCAGCATAGCTCTGAGCTTAGAATTAAAGTACAAGTGCATATGGTGAATCTTAAAGCATGTTTTAAAACAGATTTACCCAAAGCAGACAGCACAAATACTCCTATAACAGCCACATCACAACCACCAATAAAGGGATTTTTGCTTCTAATCGGTTTGCCATATGCCAATATTTGAAAAGAGCTATTAAATGACTTGACTAAAAAACAAAGACATTTTCTTTCTGGAGACACAGCTAAAAGCCATGGGTGCCTTTGAGCAGTTGGTAAAAACCATGGCCAATCTGCCAGGCTGTTGCTTGCTTCTAAATATAAACTTCATGGCTCTATGAAGGATATTCTAAGGACGCTGACCTAGCATTAAAATTCTCAAACGCCTATAAAGTAACTCTGGTCTCCTCCCAAGGGATGTACCTTTTAGCAGGCCTAAGAGCATGAAAACTAACAACAGGATTCCAGAATAGTGGTAGAAGAGTCTGTAAGAGGATGCGATGTTGAAGAATTCCTACCTGTAGTTCTGTAGGCTGGAAAGAACAAGGACACAGCCCAGCTCTGCAGACTGTTGGGCTTGGAATACGGTTAGCCAATTTCTCAACTACAGCACCACTGGCATTCGCACGGCCCGTTCTCTGTGGTGGGGGCTGTCTTGTGCACTGAAGCATGTTTAGCAGCGTTCCTAGCCTCTCTCTGCTGCATGCCAGTAGTGCCTCCCCCCAACAGCTGTGACAACCAAAAACGTCTCCAGACACTGCCAGATGCCCCCTGAGGGTCAAGACCACCTCCTGGCTGATGACCACTGCTGTGGAAACAGCTCACTTGAGCCCCTTAGCACGGAGCACTCCTTTTTGGTCTTGGGCTCTGGAAACGGGCTTAACTTCAGATCAAGACCAAACAAGGTTAAGTTCATTTAGAACTTCCGAAAAGGAAAATGAGGACGGTGGTGAAGTAGAAGTAGAAAAGTAGTGAAGCAGAGTTTCTTTTCAAAAGGAGAGCAGTGATACACTCAAAACAAGTCACTCGTAAGCCTTTATTCCACCTTTTTATCCTTTAGGAAGTGTGGGCAGATAAGAGAACATGGATGTCTGTCATCCCCCTTTCCTAAAGAAAATGCAGACTTTCATGACTTTAAATCAAGTCCTTATAATCACCGATGACATATTTGTAAGGTTGATAATCTATCACCCAGAGGGAAACAACGTTAGAAGCTAAGAGCGGGTCTGTTTGAGCTGAGAGAAAGCGTTATCATTTCCCTCTGTGAGTGGGAAGAGCATTGCATGTCAGAATACAGACTGTAGCTCACTCTCAGCTTACTGAGGGTCAACGGAAAGTCAGAATGGAGAACAGCTGAGAAGAGGATGAAAGTGCTACCTCAAAAACACGAGTTGAAAACGCTGTAGATATTTTCTGGCTCAAATCTGGGAATGTACGAAAAGTATGCATTGCCTCTTCATCAGTTAAGTTTACTTTGCTTTAGGTAGAAGGCAATAATTATTCCAGCCCTTCTTTGAAGAACCATCGCTGATATAAATGTTCTGCAAACATCTGAGATCCCAGTGTTAGCAAGAGTGAAAACATGGGAAACCAGCCCCTAGGTGACAACGTGCCGTGAGTGCCACAGCGCGGCAATGTGATCACGCAGTTCCTAGACACACAGCACAGTGAGAAGTCTTTCGAGAGAAAAAATGCAGTTTCTGGTTTGCCAGGGGAAATACAGAGTACAGATCTGGTAGGAAACACAAGCGTTAAACATACACCCTTTCAGAGTCATAGGTGTCCAGGCAGAACTGCTGGGGGTCTAACAGAGCAGCTGCCTGGGAAAAGCCAGAATTCAGAGCTACTCAAATGTACTGAACTGGTGGAAAGAAATAGGTATCAAAACTAAAGAGCATGCAAAACTACTGATTTTGAATCAAATTATTTCAATGATAGTACCCAGTTGAGTTTCGTTTTAGTGCCTATTACACTTCTTAAAATGAAATAAAAAGCACCTTAAAATGACCTCTCTATATAATTGATACACATCATTATAGTATTTATATAAAAATACAATATGCACACAATTTAAGCATCAAAGAAACTAAGACTTTTTTGTTTATAATCGTCATACTATCAGAGCTATGAGTCTCAAAATCTCAGGGGAGGGAAAACCAGAAATAGGAACAGTAACTCAGCACATTTCAAAGATGGCTGACACTCAGAATTCTGGGACAAGTAATAAATATTGAGAACTTATCTCTTAAGGGGTGGGAAGGGCCTTTGAAAGTATTATTGCTAAGGGACTACTTCCCAAAATCGAATACTATTGATAGATGATGGTGCTAAGGTGTTTCTGTCAAGGATGGCAGGGGCACATGGGTACAAAGCTTGTTGGCCAAAGGCCTTGATGATACTTGGGAGTCACTTGGGAATTGAAAGAGATGAAAGGTGGGAAAGATAAGTACTGCTTTGATGATATATAGAGAGAGTATATGCACAGGAACCTTGTTATAAGTGGACAGTCCCAGGAAGAAAAAGATAGATATACAATTTTCTCTACATCTGGAATTGCTTCAGGAGCCTTTTAAATATATTGGAAACAACAATAACAAAGAAAGCATTTAAAAATATAAATGCCACCCATGTATCGCACATCCCACCGACCAAGAGTCTCCTGTACGGTGGACAGTAGTCAGAAGCACAGAACCGGTTTGCACAATCGGCAGACAGGTGCCCCTACCACCCTCACAGCTGGGAACATTCACTGGCAAATCTTTGGTCTACACTCTTCACTAATGCTAAGTGGAAGAGCACACTCTCTCCACAAAGGCCCACGAGTAATGCCCATCTAGTCTCTCCTCACATGCAATTAATGTCCCCTGACCCGGGCTAACCTTGTGAGGATGGAAATGAGGCCCTGCTGTTGTTCCCACCAGCCTATCCTACCTTTCTTCTCCTGCAGGTTTTGAAGTAGATGCTGTACTTCGCCTCTTATCAAGATCGGGTCTACAGGGCTACTGACGAGGCCTAAGAGTTGAGCAAGGTTCATACTGTTACAGTCACATGTAGCCACAATTCAACTCCCTTTATTAGAAGTAGAATACTCACTTCATATCACAAATGTATAAAAATATGGCAGATAGTGTCATAACGATACTTTCTTTAAATGAATATATTTATAAAACAGACATATATTTACCATATATATATATATATATATATATATTTATATGTAGAATAAAATACTCCTGATGCAATATATAAATGTTACTGTTTAGTTTTTATAGAAACTACTGTAGCTGTCCCACTGCTTCACAATGTTCCAAACAGCTCAAAATAACTTTACATTAGAACATAAAAGGTATGATTATAACAGTACAATATTAATTAATTATAAATAAATGTTACAAATCCTATCAAATATGGAAGTTTAGAAAACAATTTAAGACATACAGTTCATCTCCTAACCCTTCCAAGGGATACCGTTGGATTACAATAAACCACACATGTCGCCCAGGCAGAACAGAGTATGTGGTAAGGGCATCGGCTGAGACACAAAGTTTTCTATCCCTTGCAGTGCCAGGACACGCCCTAGCTTTCCCAAGTTCAACAGAGATTGCACTACAGCTGGAATGTAAGGGGGAGAAACTGGCAAGAATTCCTTCTTCCTCAATGGCACACTGTAGCCACTCTCACACAAGACCCGAGGGGCTGGCAGTCCCGAAGTGACTTCGTGGCTCTAAGATCCCTGACTAGCGTTAGCGGCCGTCATGAGCCAGACGGCCCCACACATACAATATTGCACACACCTTCATAAAGCTGCAAATACTGGCTGACCATCCTGGCACAGCCCATTCCCCACCCCACCCTAGCCCTCTCCCCTCCCAACTGACTTGCCCCACCCCAACCCACCCCAAGCACAAATTACAAGGCTGTCTCTTTTAAATCATTCAGGTTTGGCATACGGGATCGATTTGTTCTGTTATAAGGGTGCCCGTTTGGCCCACTCTTGGCACCTAGCTGTTCAGAGTAGGAAGGCCCCTCTGTGGCACTCCTGGTCACAGAGGACACATGCCAACCAGGGTCCATCTGACCTGGCAGCTGGAGGGCTGGTCTGCCCTTTGGTGTGGGCTCCTGCCGGATGTTGCTGCTCCCACTTGAGGCCTGGCCCATGGGGTGAATCCGAATTTCAGAGTAGGAATTTTTGGCTTGTTGAGTTGTTAAGGGCTGAAAGCGAGGATCCGAAGGAGCCGGGTGATTTGAGGCTGAGGAGAGATGTAACAGCTTGCGCAGTGATTTTAACGGCTGGCTCTGAAAGAAGGGAAGAGAATGCATGGAGGATTTATAGAGAGTAGACCATGAGGCTGGGAGGAAATGGAGCTCGGATCTGAGATGATGGCACGTAGCCAGGGAGGGAAGGCATGTGGGACGAGCGGTGCAAAAGCCCAGCTCTATCTGCCCTTTGGATTATACCTTTTTTTTCTTTTCCCCAAACAAGACAGAAGTTCTTTGCTAGAGAAGCACTCTTGAGCTGCCCTGAGGTTCCTTCTGCCTGCCCTGTCCTGTCTCTACCACGGGCTCTCCCGCTCCAGCCCAGCCCGTTCACATTCTAAGCAGCAGGAAGAGAAAGAGCAAAGGAAGGGATGGCTAGGCCTTGCTCTTTGGAGAAGACCACCCCAAAGCTCCACATGATGCTTCCACTTATACTTCAATTACCGAACTTATCATATGACCCCATCTAGCTGTAAGAGAAGCTGAAAAAAAAGAGTAATGTTTTAGATGAATAAGCTAAAAACTGTCTATCCTTTTGCCCTTGGCGTCCCTGGTGGTCCAAATGGTTAATGCGCTGGGCTGCTAAGCAAAAGGTTGGACCTTTGAGTCCACCCGGAGCCGACTCAGAAGAAGTCCTGGCAATCTACTTCTGAAACCTTAGCCACTGAAAATCGCATACAGAGAAGCGCTCTGACACACACAGAGGCTGCCGTGAGTTGAGGCTAACTTGAGGACAACTGTTGGTATTTGTTCCCATCTCCCCAGTTTTCCCTTTCCTTTGACATTGCAAAATCTGAATGCCCCCTTTCTGCACTTTTACTTTCTGGGAGAAGGAGGTACAGTTTAGGCATTAAAACTACAAAAAAAAAAAAAAAAAAAAAAAAAAGAAAAAAAAAAAAAAACCCAAACTCAATGCCATGGAGTCGATGCCCCCTCACAGTGATCCTTCAGGACAGAGTAGAACTGCCTCACAAGGTTTTCAAGGCCATACATCTTTACAGAAGCAGACTGCCTCGTCTTTCTGTCATGGATTGAGGCTTTGAACTGCTGACCTCTTTGTTAGCAGCCAAATGCTTTAACCACTATGCCACCACAGCTCCTCTTTAAAAATACAAAGCAAAGAAAAACATGCAGAAAATCCACTGAATTAAAAATATAATTCACCATAGGAGGTCTTCAATTGCTGAAAGAGGAAGCCAGCTCCCTGCCTGGCTGCTGTGCAGCTGCTAGCCACATACCCTATAGGCGCTGCAATGGGGAGAGAGGTCTGATCTTCAAGGCAGAAGGCAGGGTCCTGGAAGCAGCTCTGCCCCTCACTGGCCAATGAGTCCAAGCAGGTTTGGAACCTCAGGCTTCTCATCGGTTAAAGGTGGCTCACTCCCTGCTCCTCTGTCTGGGGCACTCTGACCTTCAGGATGCTCACCATGCTCTGGGACACAAATGAGCACTCTGGCTGCACCTCAGCCTCAGGCACTTGGGCTGCCAACCTTCAGAGCACCGCTCCACCGAGCATCACAGTACAAGGGACATGCACTTAAGGGCTAAGCAAAGTTGTAAGAAAATCTGAAAGATCTCGAGGAACACTGCATATTTGAAGGAACAGGGCCTTGAAATCCAAAGTTGACGTTTTCAGAATTGACCCAACCAGAAATCAACCCTGGAGAAGTATCCTCCATCACAAGTCCAGTCTTTCCAAGAAAGCTTTGTGGTCCCCACAGGAGGTACTCTGGTACACTGCACACTCTGTAAGTGTTCCAAAATGGGGGGGGTGTATTAACTAGTATGGTAGTGGAATGAGACCCTCAGTGATTTGTAACCCTGACCACACGTACCTATCAAGCAATTACCAAGGTCTGGTCTGGATTGTGCCAGAGATACAAAGGTGCCTAAAAAGAGCTTCTTGGCAAAAGAAGTGGTTTCTCACAGAAGGGTCTAAAGCCCCACATTCTGGTTTGTTTTTAAAACTGGAAGTAGAATACCGGGCCCTCACTCAGAGTCTTGGGCTTTCAGTTTGGATACACAGCCAATAAATCTGTCTGCATGGTTCTCTACCCCACCCCCAAGCCTATATGATGTTTGAAGCGGAAAATATCAATGGTTAGGGACACAGAACCACAATTTGGAGATCCCCTGTCAGGAGCTCTAAGTAGCAGCTTATCATTTAAGAACGTACACACAACTATAAAAAGCAGACCTCCTCCTCCAATCACAGAAATCTGTGATCATTTATGGGTGCACGTAACCCCACTGCCTCAAAAGCTCCCCAGGGTATCTGAAAGGATAGCCAGGGATAATCAATTTATAAAACACGGAATATGGTTAAAAATATGAGTTAGATTATGTTAGTATGCTCATTGTGGGATACCGAATGGATATACTATTGGAGCATTTGTAATCAAAATAGCTATTTATTTAAAGGAGAGAAACGTCAGTTAATCTGAAAAATTTCCTGATTCGGTTTCTGCTTATTCTCCCATTAAAGACAGATAAATATGATTAATGCAATACCTGTCTACCATACAGTTGCTAACATAGCTGTTTACCTCTTTTCCATCTGAAATAGTATGGATTCCCAAAGTTTCAGTATTCTTTCAAGAAAACTCATCACATCTGTCTTTCAAGGCCTAATTCATATGCTACGACCTTAAGCAAAACCTCAATCTTCCCATCATCTTCTCTCGTCCTCTCCTTTTATGTCATGTGTCACTATTTACCATGAATTATGGTTATTTATGGGTCCTCTCTCTCTCCCCCTCCCTCCCCTAGGCCAGAGAGTATGTGTAGGCTGGGATTATGTTTTATTAATCCTCCCCAATCCTCTATCTGCCCAACCTCATACCTATGGGACAGCTAATGGAGGCTCACTATGGCCCAGGAGGACATGGGTCACTAAAGGTGAGAGTCATCCTAACTCCCAAGGTGCATCTGGCTGTTAGTCAGGGGACATTCTGGAAGCCTCTCTGCCTTGGCGTAACATCAAACAACCCGGAAACCAAATCTGTTGCCATCAGGCCGGTTCCGACTCCTGGCAACCACATGTGATGGTGTAGAACTGCTCCACAGGGCGTCCGTGGCTGTGACCTTCACAGAAGCTTTTCTTCCATGGTGCCACGGCATGCGTTCGAATTACCAATCTTCAGCTGCCGGGCACAAACCATTTGCGCTACCCAGGGACCTTTGTTATAACATTAAGGGGCTAAATTTTGTCAACCCTGTGCCCCAGCCCATCCCCCTAACGTGAGATAGACAGTGTAGAGTCTGACGTTCTAGGGATGACACAGCTTCACTCACTTGGGTCTGCAAGTCTGGGATCTTCTCAGGACGCCACTCCTTTGGTCTGCTGCTCGGGGTGCTAGCAGAGTGAATGGCTTTCTGTAATGTCAGAAGATCTGGGCCGTCAGAATTGGGCACCTAGAACAGAATACGGCCAAGGATTCAAAAATGCACACTGATCAGCCTCATTAGGATATGCACCCACACCAAGAGGAAAACAAACCCCACAGCAAATCAAACAAAACCCAAACTCAACCAAAATAAAGAAATAAAAAAAGGACCCGCTACAAAAGGAAACCAGAACTCTCCCAATGTTCACAATGCAAGTGATGCCAGTTAAATTCTGCTGCCCTCTTAATAATTTTCCCTGCATTAGGAAAAATTGGCAGACGTCATGCAGCTTTGTTAAAACCTCAACCCTTCAAGCATTCCCATGCTGTTAGTTTTAGTTGCTGTAAGAGAGAGCAGTTAGAGCGGGCTGTACCAGAAACTGCTGTCGTATCCTCATTCCGTATTGCAGTTAGGTTATGAACCAGTTCAATAAAACAAAAACTAGATCTTGATGGGAAAATGATCCACACACTGCATTTAGTCGTGTCAAAGAAGTCTAGTAAGCTTTCAAGGGGAGCAAAGTGGGAAAGTGTGGTTTGAATCATATTCCCAAAACACTGCCCAGGCAATCTGGGTCTAGCATTATGCACTATGAAAATGTTGGAAATTTGTGCTATTTGGCTATTCACCAATTTTGGTGAACATAGGAGAGTAATTACAAGAGAGTAATGCCAAATGCCAAGCAAAGGCCCTGGCTTAACCGAAATCAGCAAAAGCTAGAGCCAGGCAAGGAAAGACCAAATCCCCAACTAACAGAAGCTGCTTTTTCATGGAGCCTGCTAGCTCACTCAATTTGGTCAATTCAACTTGGTTTCAAAGAAGCAAACTGCAAACCAAGTGTTAAACTTTGTGAGCCAAATGAAAGGACATCTATTAATTATAAATGTTAATCTAATTCTTTATAGGAAATAAGGGATTTTATGATATCTGGCAACAATTGGCTAATCCTACAATCCAAACCAGTCTTTCACTAGTTTCTTTGTTCAATAGCCTTTATGCTTTGTCTTCTTTAACCGATTCAGAAAATCCAGAATGGCAAGGAATTTCTATCTGAGTGAATTTATGGAACTGGCTCAGGTACTTAACTCGCATAAAGAGAATATGACCCCATGAAAATAAAAGACATGCTGTTGTCATCAGTAAAACAAGTTTACTGGAGCAGTTTTCAGGGCTGCCATACGTAAAAACGGGTACCATGGGCGGAGTGACTACAGGAAGCTTTTTCAAAGAAGAACTATGCTTTAAATGATTCTTTGAATTAAAAAGAGGAAAGAGGGATTTCTTGATGCTTGGATTCTCCCCGTTGGTGGAATCTGTCTGCAATATAAGATACAAATAAACTAATTGCCAAAAAAAAAAAAAGTGCTTTTATTGAAACGACCAGCCCTCAGAAGCCCTCAAATTGTTAATTATTAACAGTCACAGAAAGAATCTCTACGTTGTGCTTCTAGACAGGTCCTGTGTCATCTCTCACCTGGACATACAGATGCCAATAACGTAAAGTCAAGACATGCACAAACTTCTAAGTACATAAAGAATATGTAGTC
This sequence comes from Orycteropus afer afer, assembly GCF_000298275.1. Lineage (NCBI taxonomy): Eukaryota > Metazoa > Chordata > Mammalia > Tubulidentata > Orycteropodidae > Orycteropus > Orycteropus afer. The sequence continues at coordinate 347,099 of NW_006922536.1, forward strand.
ATGGTCAATACCTACAGAAACAGTGTCTTGAGACCTATAGGCATCTATTCACATTACGCTTATAAACCATTTAAAGATTTATTGATTTGTTAACAGAAATATGATTATTTTAAAGAGCTGTATCTAAAGAGCTATTGATGAACTTCAATCTTTCCTAATTGCTCAAGAGGACTTTAGCAACTAAAAAATCTATCATGTACTTTTCCTATTAGGAACAACAACAACAACAACAACAACAAAACGCTTATGAGCATTGTCAACTCTTGAGCCAGAAAATATCACTTGGAAGAGGAATATCACTGTTACAGGATCCTAGTGTTGAGTAACAAGCCTTGTTCTACACTGTTAGAAATATTTACACAATGGAAAATAGCTGGCACAATTCAGAATACTGGTTTTCAAAGTGAAGAAACAAGTTCATTCTTTAAATCATTACCAGTTGAGATACTAACTAGGATACGATTACAAAGTTGGCAAAGGCACCATACGCTCTGAGGGTTTATGTAACTCTTTGGATATGTAACTGAAGCCAGAATTCCCAAAGCAGCTTCCAGATTTGCTTGAGTCAAGCCAGGCACCTTTACAATACAGAATAATCTTTTGGCACCTCTTTCCCCCATCTAGACTGTATATGAAGGTATCCAGATAGTCTTTTATGACTGCGTGAATAAAGACACTAAAGTAAAATATCCCATAATTTTCCTGTTCCAATGACAGCACTGCTAAAGAGGCCAGAAGAGAACATGCAGGAATAAGCGGCCAGAGGCTCGCCACAGAGGTGGGCCGATGGCACGGACTGAGCCTGAAGAGGTACTCAGGAGAACCCAGTTCTAGTTTTCCCAAGTGACTATGTGACTTCGAGCAGATCACAACTGGCCTGGGCTCAGTTCCTAAGTTAGTGAAATCAAGGGGTTAGACTAGATTTAAGATCCGTCTAGGATTTAAAATTACATGCTTCTCTATGTGCCGTAGGCATCAAATTTTACTTTCTTTGAATCTTATGCAAAGGCCACAAGGCCTTAATCTTCCAATGCTCTTTTTCTTAGTTTCCTTTTGCTGAATTCTAGAAAATGAAGAACAAAGTCATTTTAATTATATTTAAATGCTCAAAGATGGCTGAATTAACTCAATGCTAGGCTTAGGAGCCTGAGGCCGGCATGCTAGGCAGGGTGTTCTTTGTAAATCTTACCCTAGACACCAAGGCCCTTAATTTTTTTTTTTCCTTTTAATTCAAAAATGCAGAGGTATAAACACATTTTGCTTTGGAAGGCCTAAGCCATTATGGTCTGTACAGAGATATTTTGTGATTAACTTACATATCAAAACCAAACCTTAAGGAAACCTAAAACAAATAAGTTCAAGTGGAAAGGATGTTACCCATTGCCATGGAGTCAATTTTGACATGGCGACCCTCTTGGACAGAGGAGAACTGCCCTATAGGGTTTCTAAGGCTGTACATCTTTACTAAAGCAGACTGCCACATCTTTCTCCCATAGAGTGGCTGGTGGACTTGAACCACCAACCTTTAGGTTAGCAAACAAGTACTTCAACTACTGCAATCACCAGGGCTCCTTAAAGGGAGTTTAATATGGTCGAATTCCAGACAGCATGAGAAGAAGAGTTAATACGGCAAAAACAACTTAATCTCTCTTTCCAAACACCTAAAATTTGGACTAGATCCTGAGTAATAAAGCCAATCAAGTACACAGTCTACTTATGCCCTAGTGCACCAGGTACATTAGGTTTAACATTGGAATAAGGTAGACACACAGCAAAGGCTAAATCTAGCTATAAAACACCATCAATTCCTTGATTCTTTCTACTTTCTATCATTTCATCCCCTCACAGTGACTGTAGACCTATCTGTTGTTAGGGACAAAATCGAAACCTTGAAATAAAAATAACAGTGGTCAGGAGAAGGTAGCCTAAGTTTAACATTCATAAAAGATTATTATGTTCCACAGACAATGATAAAAGTTTTATTTTATTAGCACTTGAAATATTCTAAACTTTGCTAGTTAATTCAGATATACTTCATTCATCTTGTCTAACTAATAAACGTAATATTTGACTGACTGGTAATTTGTGTGGACATTCTACTTTAAGTGGGCTTTGCTTTAAAGATATAGGCAGGCTTCTTTTTTTTAATAAAGAATTTCAGAAATATTATGCAGCCATTAAAATGAAGATAATAAAGTTTGTATAGTAATATACAATATATTTATATAGAGATAGGCACACTGTTAAAAGCCAGAATACAAAATTGTATTAGGAATGAAGATTATTATGAAAGACAAACTGAAAAACCAACTTCTTTCCACAAATACATGCAGAGTTGAAAAAGCCAGAGAAAATATAGCAAAATCCTAATACTGGTTGTGGTAGCGTGGTAACATCAGAAATGATCTTTTTCTTTTTCTCAATCTATTCTGTAATGAACTCCTATTTCTTTCATAGTGAAATAAATTTAACAAAGCAAGCAAGTAAAAGAATAATCTAGAATAGGCTTTGTTAATATTTCTAGAACACTTGTGAGATAAAAATCCTTACTTAGGGTTATTATATACCGTGTTACCATAATCTGTCTCCTCTTTACTTACCATGGAGCCATCATCCTAGAATATCACAATGGAGAGGACTCAGAAACACTGAGTTTGTCTCTACTCATTTTAGAGATGAAATCAATGAAGTGCATCCCTACAGGCCATTTTGATTATGCCTTTTTCTTTTTCAAATAAATGAGAGTAAATCAGGTCTGACGTAAAACTAGAAAGACAAA